>NC_063242.1:8395670-8698701 GCF_020740725.1 Corvus hawaiiensis | reverse complement strand
TGCACCTAGTATGTTCACTCAAGTCACTAAGTCCTCAGGCAACCTGGGAACTGCACAGATGAAACATGGGGCAGCTTTGAGATCAGTTGGAAGCAAGGTGATTGATTGAACCTTCAGTATCATGTATTTGACTGGTATTGTTACAGGATCTCTCCAGATGGGAATTTTGTACAGTTCTTGAAATTCCCCAAGGCAGCTCCTACTCTGTCTCACCTGATTTTTCAGCTTAAATGTGTTGACTGACATTCTAGATGGAGTGATCAAAGTCTCCCCAAGTGGTTCCTGCAGCTGAAATGGTCACACTATTCAGAAATAAGATATTTGTAAGTAGTCAAGGCAAAATGTTCCTACAAACATGGTAATAGGGGTCTGTTCTGGTATGTGACTAAGATAATCAATAACAATTAATTACATGAGTTGCTGGGGTAATTACATACAACTGTGGGCAACTGGGGTATAAGAACTGAATAGAAGACCAGCCTGGGGAGTCTCACTTGATTCAATTAAAGATGCTGCTGCTACATAGACTCTTACAATGAAGACTCTGTCACTACTGAACAGCAACAGACATTCTGTTCCTCCATAGAACTGTCACATAATTCAAAGTTCCCAACTTCATATGTATATATCCATTTTAAATACTATATAGCGAGTGTTAGACAGTATAAGAACACAGCTAATTATTTTAGCTGAGTGAAAAATTTGGTAAATTTTTGAGAGAAACAAAAGATGAAAACTAGGATCTTGTCTACTAGAACCCCAAATCCGCCACCCCCCCCAAAAACAAACCAACCAAACAATAAACAACTAAAGAAACCAAAATTTGTGGAGCAGAATAGAGATCAAAGAGCAGATAGAGAGAAATCAGATCTTAGCACAAAGAAATCAAATCCAGTAGAAGTAAAATAATGGGGGAAACTAGAAAAAATATGTATAGAATATAGAGAGAATATTAAAAAAGCTTTGACAAAGCATTGCAGACATGTCCTGGTCTCCAGAACCTTCCAAGCATGATAGCCTTGGAAGGATATGAGCCTGTTCTTTCATCTCCAAGCTGGATGCAGCATGAACTAGACAACCAATTTTTCTTAGATCCACAGCGTATCAGCCAGACTTGGTGTTATGCAGTTCTGCCAAGAGCCATGCCTTTCTTAAAGCAGCAAGAGAGGGGTCATCCTTTCTTACAGATGAACAGTTCTACCGACTATCTGACAAAACTGATTCATGATTTTGTTCTTCATTTTAAGTTTTTCTTCTGCTGTCGGAATAATTTCTTTCATTCAGAATAAAGTGTCCCACAGAACATCAATGGGACAAATTTATGGGATTCAGTGAAAAACGCATCTCAGATACATCAGTCAAAATTTAGTTACATGTATCTGTTTTAGCCATTGAACAAAAGAGCAAAATGAATCTGCCAAGAGCAAAACTGGGTGCATAAGCCTTAGCTTGGCACCAGATCAAGATGTTTTAAATGGGGCTAAAGGACAAGTTCTTCCCTAAGGAGTAAAATCATGTTGAGAAGAGACAACTCATTTGTTACTTTAGTCAACCCAAGAGCTCAAAGTGACAGTGGACAAATGATGACAAATTGAAGCACTGATGTCAACACTTCAGTTACTGCTTACAATATGGGTTCAGTGTTACACATTGTAGGCTGACTAAAGCATCAATATTTCTGACACTTGTTGGTCAGTGTTTGCAAACAACTTGTGCTGCAGGTACACATATTGCTGGCCTGCAAAATGAAGTACCATATCAAAAAATACATTGCAGAAAAACACAGAAGGAACAAATGTTGGCTTTGCAGAAATGGGAAGGAAGAGAAAAAATTAAACCAAAAGTATATAAAAACCCAACAGTGATTACCTCAGGAATCATAAATGATAGCAGTGATCTGAAGAATATGCATTTGTTAATGCTAAAAAAAAAAAAAATTTGCCTATTTATTTCTTTTGCGAATTAAAATCTAAAGGAAGTGTCTATAAAATGAACCATTCTACTCAGTTTGGTCATGATGATTATAAGAATATCAACTCAAGAAGCCTTTTCAATGTTGTACATGACATAGCAGTATCACTTTTAAGCTGACCTGTTTCAGTGGTTTCCCAGAAGGTGACTAAATCCTATCTACGGTTTTTAGGGGTGTCATTGTTCTTTAAATTAAAATTGTTAATATAAGGCATTGAATTTACTGGGATAATGTCATCCATAGTATTGAATTAGACATGTGTTACAAGGAATCAATTTAGCTTGGGTTTTTTCATAAAGAATATCAAGTAATAAAGGCAAGGCAGTTTTAAAGATTAAGTAAAATAATAGCAGGCAGGAACAGAGGAAGGTGGGGATAATATTTATTGAGGATATTTAGAAGAAAGGTACAAGATGAAGAAGACAGAAAAAAATATTATTTCTGAATGCACTCTGCAGTAGATATTTTACAGCAAAATGAAGAGAAAAATTGGTAGAAATTGTTTAAAATATCTTAGTTCTAGGGCAAAACATGGAAGTAATCTAACATGGTCAAGAAATTTTATGGCATGAAAATGACAGTCTACTCAAGGCAATAAAACCCACTCCATTATCTTTTTGAGAGCTTTAACATAAACTGAGAAAAAAACTATACTCATATATACACCTTAGAGCTCAGTTTATCCTTTACAAAATTAGTTCTATATTGCTATCCAGAGAATGAAAAGGATTTCTATCAGATTAATTTTTTTTGATAGTTGGACTAGGCTTTTAGCTCTAATTGTTCAGGTACTAAACCACCTGTCTCCTGAGTATCATAGTTTCTTTTAGAGTTAGATGAAGAGAATATGCAAAGACAACAAAAGCAAGAAACATCGACTTGCTGTTACCAGCAAGGAGAGTAATGAATAGATACAAAATGTAGAAAATTCTATGACAAATTGCTGACTACAATAGTAATATAGTCTTTTTGGCCTGTGTTTCAATTCCCAGTATTAGCAATATCTTTTATCCTATATACCTTGGTAGTGCCTCAGTGTGTTACCATCACACTCATTGAAAAATTTCAAAGCCAAATTATTAAAATTGAAGAAGAACAATACTTGCTTTAAAATGTTCTGTTACTATTTAAAAGTAGAAAATATAATTTCTAGCAAATATAATGCCGGGCCTTTTTAAAAAATATCTTGAAAACTTTGCCTTTCTGTCAAAGAGATGTTGCTGGTGTATTTGTCTAAGAAATTCAAAGTTCCTTCTGAGAATCAAAATCCTAAACTATTCACCTAAAGGTGACAGTACAACAGAGGGGAAAAAATAAATCAAGCTCCAACTTCAGTTTAAAGCACAGGAATAGAAAGGAAAAGACAATATTTTTGTCTTTCCAATATAGCTGAGACTGAACCGTAAAATACAATAGGCTTCTAGTCACCCCTAGAGTTGCAGTCTTCTCCCTTCTACAGATATTATTTCAAGACAACATATTTTGTTAATGCTGGAAAGAGATAAGAGATAATTAACATCATATCAGTAGTATTAACAAAATTGCTTAATAACACAAGTCAAAAAAGTAGTAAAAATTATCACTGTTAAAAAAAATTAATGAATAATGTTCTAAGATTTCAGTTTATCTTCTTTTCATTGTTGGAAATCAGCTGCAGTGAGTAAGATCAAGACACTTCTAAATTATTACCAAACAGTGAATCCAAGGGAGAAGGAATATTTCAGCATGAGCATGTCAAAAATAGATATTCAGTTGCACAACAAAATTTACCAGGTGACGAATTTATTTTTTAAAGAAAAAGGAGTAAAGTTTAATTTATTATTTCGAAAATAAATATAAAAATGGAAAGAGCTAAAACTCATGAAAATTATGGAAATGAAAATGCACCAAATAAAACTTTTGTTTTTCCTAAGGCCTTTTATAGAGTCAGTGGGATTGGAATATTTTGTTAATATTCTGTTTTCCAATTACATGCAGGTAAATTTACAGATATACTTATTTGTTTTTAAAAGCCTGAATCATTTTGAATATTTTTCTTCCACCTGGGAACAGCAAAAGGCAACTAGAGAATTGCTTCTAATCCTATACTCAGTCTGTATAATTAATTGTTGGTCAAATGGCTGTACAAAGTGAAAAGGAGCTACAATTTTCTATGATGCTCCATGTCATTTTGTTTGAATGAATGCTTTTGAATTTTGAATACTCATTTGAAAGCAGACTGTTACTTTTAGAAGTAATCCAGAAAAAGAATCATTAATTTTCAAAGACAAGACAAAAATCCTAGGCACTTAGAAAAAAAAGTTGAAATGCAAAATTAGTTGAGTAGATCCTTAATGAATTTGAGTGCAGGCAGGCATCCAGATTTCTTTCAATACATTTGCTTGATATCCCTTAATAAAAGGAAGTCTGTGGCAAAGCAGGAAATTAAGCTGGGCCCCAGTACCACACTACAGTTGTTTTTATCTAATCATATATTCTGTTTATGAAGTGACCTTTATACACAGGATCTTGCAGACACCACATCTGAGAAACAAAGTTGCTACTTCAAAACCAAACTCCTTGACTCTATCCCATACAAACCCACACATGGCAAGCTGTGGAAGCTGGAAGTCACTTTCACACTTCTTATGTCTTTTTTTTTTTTTTTTACCATTGGTCTTATTTGGCACTAATTCCGTCTAATCAAGGTAATATTTTAATCAGTCCCAGTGCAGTGTTGATGTCCTGCTGTGAAGGCCCTTGGTACATCAGGCTGCTGTGCACTTCTGTGCCTGGGCTGCAGTGGCTGTATTAATAGCCCACTAACATTTCAGTGAAGACTGATATTCATGCCAAGCAGAGCTGACTGCCAGCCAAACTGTGTTAATCAAAGGCTATTAACCCAAGTGAATGGGATCCTGAGTCAGCTACAACTTTAAGTTAAATCTGTCTAGCCTTTCTTAGTTCTGTATTCTTTAAATAACATTGGAATGCTTCTACATTAAAAAAACCCAAGCCAAAACAAAATAAAAACAGAAACGAAAACAAAAGAGCCAACCAAACAAACAGAAAACTCCAAAACAGACAAACAAGTATACAAACAAAGGAAAAAACCACCAAAAAACACACCCAGACAAGTTTAACTTAGCAAGTCTCCTAGAACAGAAGTACAGAAGTCTTATGCCTCCCACTCTGTCCTTACAAGGCAGATCCTTGATTGCAGGTTTGGTTTTACATACCTGTGTTGCCTTCTGACCTGAACTGAACCATTCTGTATACCCTGTTGTCCCTCAGAGAGCTCTTTCCATCAGCTCTGGGGCTGACTTCTCCTTTTACCAAGAGATCCATCTCACAAGTCAGTTCTCCCTTTAAAAGAACAGTGAATAAAGTTGAAAAGAAAGGAAGAGGAAAATAAGCCCCAAACTGGCCACCCAGAATGAGTGTATTTTAGAGATTTCAGTATTATCCATTCACTCTTAACAGGAAAAGTAAAACACTTGCCAGCAGGAATGAAAAGCAGCCCTGCAATCCCTAGTGTGTATCCTGAGGAGTAACAAGTACCAGAATTAGTTTGGCAGTAGGGGTGAGTGTTCAGCCTTGCACAGTTCTTTTAGGGAATTTACATCTGTTATTGAGTTACTTCTCTATACTCTCCAGCATCTTGCTTGCTTGGGGTAGAATTCAGGACTTCAAAACCCATTTTATTCCTGATTTAATTACCAGTGATATGACTCATTATTTTCATAAAAAACATCTTTTTCTTCCTAGAATCTAAAAATAATTTCTTTATTATTTAAAATTGCCCTTTGCCTGTAGGGAAAACAAGAAACTCCCAACCTTATTAGAGGTAGTGTGGGTTGGGGGATTTTTTCCAATAGCTTTTCACTGACTCAGCTCTTATTCTTCAGAGCATAGTGAACATCCAAGTAATACCTGCTGTATTCTTAGCTTCACTCCAAGTCGCAATTACTGAAAACAGCAGTGTTTATTGAAGCAGTTAAACAGTTCATTTGATCAAAAGATGTATTTTGTGCCTTGCAAACCATAGCTGAAAGGTGGATAAAAGACCTTTATTTGGACACGCTGAATTTGTCTTGCACACACTTAAGGTGTTTTCCTATTTGAGCAGGTTCTATTTTTAGCCAGGTTCTTGTCCAATTTACATTTCTAGTGCCAAATTCTTTTATGAAACTGAGACAGAGGACATTTGCTTTAATAATTTTTGCAAAAGATTTCTACAAATTTCCTGGGTGAATTCATTTTGAATCTGGTTTTCTGGATTCATCATATTTTGGATCCTTTTTTCTTTTCTGAAACAATTTTGATTAAATACTTAAAATTTTTTATTCACCAAACTTCAGGCCTTTTTATTCAAACCTGAAATTATCAGTTACGTGACAATTTACTAAAATCTTATTCTTTCACATTTTCTCAGGTGACCCATCATAAATAATACATAGATAAATAGATAGATAAATAAATAAATGATGAAGAGAGCTGGCAATAGAAAAGGGAGGATGTGTGGTTAGGAAGTGTAAATAAGTTGCAGAAGGGAGGAACAGAGAGGAGTGAATAGTTTGCTGACATTCAACTAAACTTTAATCATTCTCTTTCCAAAGAGGTAATTGCTATTTACAGGAGTTCTAGGTCATGATCCCATCTTGGACCCAACTTAGAAGAAGTACCTGAACAATACAGCACACCATGAGACCTGGGCTGTGAATGAGCACATGTTCAGACTTCCTAAGGTGCACTGCATCATTAAAAATAAATCAAAGCCTGTAAAAGTTGACATACTGTAGCTGTTTTCCTCACCTCACCTGCTTTAATTTGACACATTTTCAGAGGAAAGTCACTATTCATTTCATATCTAAACCTGTCAAAACTTTTTTGCGCCTTCACTTAATACCGGAGGAGTCAAGTTTCTTGACATGACTTGTTGAAAACTGTAGAGACCAGAAAACTTGTTGCATGCAATACAGTGGGGAAATAAATAAAGTCTATAACTGTGCAAACATTAAAGACTTCAAATCAAAGTGTAAAAAATTGAATTCTCAAAGGATTAAATTCTAAGTAAGAAAATAAAAGTAATTAATACTTAATATTTCAGTAAGACATCTAATGCTATCTGCAGAGGAATGATTTGAAGCTTGTGTTTATTTTGTTTTGGGTTTTTTTTCCTTTTTCTACAGGTAAAGTGCAGACTCCTTACTTCTGCACCTGCATTTCTTAGTTAGTATTTTGTATGGTTAATAATACTTCATATTTTCCCTAGGTAGCATCATGAGATTTTTTGAAAACTTGAGGTTCCACAAAATGCCAAATATCGGAAAACAACTCCTTACCTCACTCTGATTACAAGTATATATTCCTCTAACAGGTAAAGAAGAATTAAGAGGCATGGGTATGTAGCTCTACCACCTGAGAGGAAAAAAAATAAATACCTTTCACAGGTAACTCAGATCCTCTGTATGTCAGTATGGCAACAGGGCACCAGTTATTTGGGAGCAGGATGCCCCTGAAACTTTGATCAGCAATTCCAACATGAGCCTAGTTGACAAAAATTGTCACAGAAAAGAAAAATCAACCTTATTTTTTGTTAGAGGAAGTACTAGCTTTGAAAAATGTTTAATTGAAATGGACCTAACAAGGTTTTTAAAAGGTTGTTTTCAAGTGGCAACAGCTTATGACAATGGGACCCTTACATACACTTCTAGAAAGTAGAAGAATTATTTCTTCCCATTTTTTAAAGTAATTTAAACAAAGAAACCACCAGAGGGAAGACAGCAGATCAGCAAGGAAAAAAAGTACTGCCGGTGAATTCACATTCATTTAAGGTAAAATCCTAAATAATCAGACTAATGTTAATGTGGAACTGTGCTAAGTGATATCTGGGAAAGAAATCTGGAAGAAAAACATGTGCAACAAATTAAGTTTTGTATTAATCTCAGCATCTGAGAAATGTGTTATTACTGTATGATTTTGACTTTGGTAAGGGTTCAGTTTCAAGCAAAGACAAGCTTCCTCTGTTAGCTGATATTTTCATTGTTTTAATATATAAGTTATCATTGAGTGAAAGTTGCAGGGAGGAATGCAGCTACTCAGACAGCAAGGGCAAAAATCTCATGGAGCAATGTGAAACACATCTGCTCTGCTCAGTGTGAGATCATTGCTGAAAATAGTGGGCTGGAACTACATAATTCAATGGATCTCCCTGAGCAGGAAAGCTGCAGGTGCTTCAGCATGCTGCAAGTCTCTATTACTACAACCAAATTCTTTAAATCTCTGTGCTATGAATGACCCGATTGCCATGTTTACCTTTGATTTGCAACCAATAGGGAGCACTGATTCATAAAGGACTCCACGGCCATGCAAGACAGTTTAAGAGCATGAAATAAGATCAACTGGAAGAGAGAGAGCAAGTGGTTAGCTCTGTTAAGAGACAGTCACATCTGTCTCCTTCCTTTGACAACTAATGGCACCAACCAGCACTCTCTGGGTTGACCAACTTACAAATGAAGAAACTGACTCTAATAACACATTTTGGGAAGAAAAGAAGAAGTAGACATGGGAATTGCAGAGCTGTAACAATTGTTGAACAGCAAATTTGCTTTATAGGATTGTGCTGGAATTGAGGCCACAAAACATGCAATTATATCAGACTCTGCTGGCCAAGGTGCAGTTTTATTACAGATGATAGAAACATCCCAGTTACAATAGTTAGGTATGGTTAGAACTAAGATCTGCCTGATTTTAAAACTTACGCTAACAGAGCTCCAAATAGCTCTTTATTGCCTTCTGGCAAAACACTGATATACTGTGTGGACTCTATACAGTAGTAGAGAGCAATAAATATGCATGCTAGGGAGGAGATTAAGATGCTGGCTTTCCCCAAACCTATCATCCAAAATTGCCTGTGAGAAAATTAAAGACTTGACAGGAAAAAGTGCAATTAAGTATACTCGGGTGTATTTGCATGTGCTCTGAATGAATTATAGGATACAGTGATAGTGCCAATCACTGTAGAGAGAATTATAGAATGAATAACAGAGTAATAACATACTCATTAAAAGTACATTAAACCTATATCTCAATATTTTGAAAAACAAAGCAAAACACATCAGCAAAACCACTCCTTTCTGAATTTTAAAATTAAGATAAGGGTAAAGAACTCCCTTTCAATTAGAGGGAAAACTTTTTATGGCAACACAATTGATTACAGGAATTTTATGCAAAATACTCAACACCTGCCAAAAATTTTTTAAATTAACTATGGGTTTAATAAAAATGATGCAGAAACTTTATCCATTCCTACTCAAAAGACAAATTTGTCATTACTAATACTGATTTCAAATTACTAAAATAGAAAATTTAGAGAACTAATCTTCTAAGACTGTAAATCTAGTCTAGTTATGGTTAAGGTTGGGATTGACAGAAGAGGGTTAAGAGAAAAGTTAACAACTTTATATATTTTTTATTATTTTTATATTTATTTGATCCAAAAGTAGTCATTCTATATAATTCTTACATTATGCATACTCATTGACACTACTTTCTTAAAAAGTCAAGTGTTACTCCTAAACTCTTAAATTATTAATACAACATTAATTAATTAATATAACATCAAAACAACTAGAGATGCCTAATTAAATATTTCAGTCACCTTTAATGTCACAGAGTTAAAGCAATATATTTTGGATTCCAAATATGTTAATTTAGCTGATAATTCAAGTCATTGTACACCTGTAATTTAAGTTTCTCTCTAAAAAACACCAGTTTCTTGAAAACAAGATGAATTATTTAGAGTTCATAATGAACTCGAAACCACAAATCATGTTTCAGTGCATTCAAACTCTCAGTATGGTGGCTAAGAAGCTTGCTGTAGGTGTTAATTAATGACTGCATTAATTGTTAATTAACAAGTGTTAAAATGGTAGCAGAAATGAATGCAGAATACATTCAGGCTTTCCTTGGATTACCACTTTAGGAGAGTGACTGGCATATCTAGACAACTTGATATTTCTCAGTCTTTTAGCAGATTCTGAATACAAGCATGGCCACTGGTCTTTTTTGGCTTGGACAGGGCAGGTTTTCACTTAATTCTCTGCTGGGAATAGAGAAGTATCAAGGCAATCCATTTCAATACTCCAGTTCCTGTGACTAGACCACTTGAGTCACATTAGGAAGCAGAGTTACTGCACTGTGTTTGGAATATGTAAGGGATGCCATGAATCCATCCACCATGTCAAAGTTTTCCTGGCTTTCCTCCTTCTTGGGTCTGAGTCTGAGAATGGGTGAGGTTTCAGGATTAGGATTCAGGGAGAAAATTCACGTATATTAATGATTCTCTTCATTACAGATTGATTTTTAGTTGCCCAAACACAGAGTCCAGACCGTATTTCAAAACAAAAAAAAAACCCTTATTGTTAAAATATCACTGTGTGGGTTGTACAATTCCAGCACAACAAAACCCTAGTGACAGTATGATGTCTTTACCAATAGTGAATATATAGTTGCTTATCATCCAAACAAAATCTACAGTTTAAAGAGACAGGAACACCTGAAGGGTCATCGCATACAATATAAGTAACTGGAATATTTTATAAAGCAATGGTAGGTTATGAACACAAGAAAGCTCAATAACAAACTTGGTGCTCTGTCAAATGCTAAATCGCATACTTCCAGTAACAAGACCAGCATTTATTTCACAGCAGTCTAATGTTCAGAAATTCCAAGGATGAGCACATTCTACTCTAGAAATAATGACCAACCTTTCCTTATGTGGCAGACTTTGAGATTCTAAAGTGAATCATAAATATTTCATGCAAGTATTACTCTGTGGCACCCATCTGGAAGAAGAGTATTTTCTCCTTTGTTGATTAAAACTTTATTGACCTTACTGTCTGTCAGGTTCTGCTAAGGGGATTTTTGCCAAGCAAATTTTTAATATTGTGCTTGCCAAAATGCATCAACAGATTTTGTAAAGGGTAATCGTAAAACCATGGGGAACATTTAATATTACAGCTAAGACCATGGCATTTACATTTTAACTTTTGCTTACTTTCAGATTTTCTGCAGTTACAATGGGAAAATGAAATGCAGACAACACAAACACCCCTGCATAAAACAGTGAAATGTCATAGGCTTGATAATTAAGGGTTGTTTTTAACCTCACTGACAATATTTCCAAAGTAAATATCCTTACTTAATAAAAAAAACTTATGGAAAAATTCTTCTTAAACTATTATTTTATTTTATTTTATTTTATTTTATTTATTTCTGATTAAAAATAATTCTGGCAAAGAGTCATCAGAAAAAGATCTTTGTGCAACCTAAGATCTGAGTTTGGTGAGAGCTTCTGAGAAGGAGCTTAAGAACCACTCCTCATTAGGAATCAGAAATGATTGACCACTAATTTTCTCTTCAAGCAAGAGAGAGCAGAGGTTCATGCCTGGCAAGAAACCCCAGGTTCTCTCTGTAAGTTCTGAAATCCCTCTGGAGGAAGGGCAGTTGCAGGTGGAAGTAAGGTATAATATATCAGGGCACAGGAGAAGACCTTATTCTAGGGGGAAAAAAAGTATTTTAAGAACCTTGGTCCTAAGGCTAGACACGAAGAATAGGTTTTTAGAAGCTGTTATTGATTTGTATATATGAATCCTGTTTGATAAAATAGGTATCTATGCTTTAAACAAAAAGTCTTGTTTCTTTCTAGCAGAAAGTACTCCACAAACGTTGTTGGTCTCTCCCAGACCAACTCACCAGATGTTGGACTATCACTGTTCTGCCAATATTCTTCAGATATATTTGAATAAGCCATTTTTCAGAGAGAAATGAAAGTACTCTGTTGACCAAACAGCTAATTGTGAGATACAAGGTCTTAATCATCAGTGTTAATACTGAGGTGTGTCAGCATATTACATGCTACATGTAATTCTTTTCTTTCCCATCCTCCTTAAAGCCCCAGAGTTCTTTCAGGCTTCATCTCTTCATAAGGTGTAATCTAATCCTACCCATATGTCCATGCTATTAACCTAAAAATAGTTATTTTCAAAGCAAGGGTGACCTAGAAAGACCTGATATTATCCAACCTACCACAGCAATTTGGGATGACTTACTATGGAGTGAAATGTAATAGAGAATTTGGAAAACGCGCCTAGTCTGGTGGAGCAACACAAGTAGCGCATCAAGAAATCCAAAATAATAGGCTTCCAGTAAAAAAAAACCAAAAAAAAAATTGTTTTTTTCTTTCAGACAGAAAATAACCAAAGCCAAAAGAGTTCACAGACAAGTGCAAAAAGGAGTATCACCACAGAAAATATAATATGATTATTTTACTGAAATTCAATGTTCATATTTTATAAATGTTTTAGGCAGAGCAGACACATAGAAAGTACACCACATAGTGTATAAACACGACCATATATGTTATTCTGGTAGAACAATAGGTTTCACAAAACTTAAGTCAAACTGAAGGGGAAAACAAGAAGTCTTTGCTAAACTGTCCTTGCCAGTTAACTTCCAAAGAACCCTTAGTCCCAATAATAATATCAACTCAATAGTATCAATTTCTAGCATTTCATATCTTTGAAGGCTCATTTATCTTCACTTACACCTCTGCCAGTAATCCTTTTCTTCTAAGTGGTATCCAAACACAATACTTTAACAACATCCAGCCACAAGGCAAAAGTTAATCTCTAGACTGATAGAGAAGGAAACACAACTACACAGTGGGGCAATATTACCCAGCAGAACAGGGGATCATCACATTTCTATGCAGTAAATCCAATGACTGCAACATGGCAGAGGTAATTCAGAAGTATTTCTGATCTATCTCATCATGATCAACTTAGGCTTTTGGCTAATTTCTGCACTGCATTGATCAAAATATGCAACCCATCTATTTTTAACAGAGTTTGGGTAAAATATATATATACTTTTTGTTGCAGGCAGAGTAGCAACTATACTTTACATGTGTAAGTTCCATTCCTGAAAGAACAGAAAAAAAGTAAGCATTTGGCTCAATACATAAGTCATTTAAAGAAAAGATCTTATTTTTAAGATAACATCATTTGGTACTCCATAACACAGAATTTCCTTTTCCAGTCTGTACCTTCTGTGCCGTATTTATTTACAGTATTTACAGCTTGCTGTATTGACCATCAGGAGAAGTCCATAATTTTTACCAAACCACTCTGCCTGATGAACTTGTCCAAAGGAGAACTATAGTGAACTAGAGGAGGTAATGTGGTAAGGACCATCATGAAATATCTGGATATATTTTAGTTTAGTTGATTTAGCAAGTACTTCTGTCTTGGTGCAAGGCAAAAATATGTCACCTGAGGTTTCCATTTAAAAATCACTTGCCTATATGGAGTATGTTACCACATCTGTTCAGAAAAATAGGTCACAGATATGTAAATACGGAAATTAAACCAATAAAAATAATCCACTCTGCATCCATAATTTCTGACCCAAATAATGTGCTGACCTCTGAAGCTGATAAATCTGCTAGTAGATGGCAAAGATCCAATAGCAGAAAAATTTATATTTGTAAGAACAACCCACAAACAAATTTATGGTGACAAGCAAACATGACCAAAATATTTATACATACAGATATGTTGCAACACCTGTTTTGGGGGACCTGGTTTGTTTTGTGCAGCAGCAGTGATTTCCTTAACTCTTACACTATATTTATACCACTGTTCTTTTTTTTCCTTAACACTACTCCACAGCTGTGATGACACAGCATTTACTAGCACATCTGCAGCACACTTGGCTATATCCAGTGCTGGAATTGTGCCTTTCAATTATACATCCTACATCTGGGAGATCAGATCTGAGCCCAGACATTACAATCCTTCTATCAGAAATTTAAGTAACCTTCACAGGCTCTGTGCTAACTTCTCCATATCTGCCATCTGAATCCTTCTCAGAGTCTGGAAGGAAAAAGCAGTGTATATGCAAGGTTTAATATTTGAGAGACAAAACTCTGAATTATATTAGATGTTTTTCATTGTTTGCTGTAAATTGTTAGGAAGCTTTGCCTTTCTTTGTAAATTCCCTTGAAAAATCTTATGCCATAAACTAAGCTTTACAATGCCTCAACTGTAGTGGACTTCAAATTAATACACATGTAGCTATTTGTAACATGATAAAACATTTATTTCAGCATTGCACTTTGTCAGCATCCCTTGTGATCCTATTAATCTAATTCAAACACATAAACTTTATCCTGCATTAGGAATTTATTCCAGCTATACTGAAGAGGTTTCATTTCAGCTGCTATTTGTTTTTTATTAAAATAGAACTGCCTAAGAGCACTAACACTAGTAAAAGGAACTATGTTTGCTCAGTATGCTACAAATTTGGGGAGTTGGCACTTAAAGTATGGACAGACAGGAATACAAGGAGACAGTGACAATAGCAGCAGCATGAAGCAAAATAGCAGCCTAAGTACCACTGTTACGTGACTCATTTTTAAGATTATGCTTTAGATTGGTTTTTTGGGAAGTTGTGGTTTGTTTGGTAACAGGATTTGTTTACAGGACAGAACAGGAAGAGATAACACACTATAGTAATCATAGCTTTAGGGATTTCCTGCCACGTGCAAGACAGGTAAGTTTGAAATACAATACTTTAGTATACAGGACTCAGGATACCTGGACTAGTATGACAGACTCTCCCAGGCTGGAAGGATGTCAGGAAATCTCTAGTCCTGTGCCCTGCTAAAAGCAGAGTCTGCTCTGAATTCAGACCAGTTGCTCAGGAATTATTTGATTTGGTATCAAATATCTCCCCAGACAGAGATTGCACAACCTCTCTGGACAACATGTCCCAGTGCTTGAAGTCCTAACCGCGATCTTCTTCCCATCTCCCAATATCCAGTTAGATCTATAAATCAATGGACCCTGATAGTATCCATCTGAAGATGTTGGGAGAGCTGGCTGATGTCGTGAGACTGCTCTCTATAATCACTGAGAGGTCATGAAGATCAGGGGACAACGCAGAAGGCTGGAAGAATTCTAATGTCACCCCCATCTACAAGAAGGGCTTAAAGGAGTATTCAAGAAAGTACAGACCCATCAGACTTCATACCCAGGACTCCTATTCTCACAGCCCAGAGTGCTCTTGGCCACCTTTGTTGCCAGGGTTCACGACACGACTGACTCATGTTCAGCTCTTTGTTCTCTGGGCCCCCAAACAGAGCTTCTCCTCATCCAGTCAGCCAGACTCCCTCCATATAACTGTCGGAGGTTCATTCCCAAGTACAGGACTTTGCATTAGTCCTCACTGATTTTCACAAAGTTCCAGTTGTTCCATTACACTAGCCTGGACAGCAGATCTGAACAGCAGATCTGACCTCGAACATTATCTGTTGCATTCCCTAGCTTTCTGTCATTGAAAAAATTGACATGGGGCATTATGTCTCTTCCTCCACACCACTAATAAAGATATAAAACAGGATAGGCCTCAGAATGGACTGTCTTAAAAACTCTACTTCTAAATCTCCTTCAGGTACAATATGGCCACTAAATGCTACATTTCGAACCCAATGAGCCAGTTTTTTGCTTCCCTGGTAGTCAGTCTGTCTAGAGCGTAGCAGTGCAACATCCTAACAGAGAGAGAAGAGATGCTACAGGAGACCATGTTGAAAATTTTGCTAAAGTCAAGGTAGATGCCAACCGCTGCCATCCCCTCACCCACAAATCCAGTAATTTCATAGAATGACAAAATCATATAATAATTTGTGTTGGAAGGGACCTTTTAAAGGTCATTTAGTTCACAGATTCAACTAGATTAAGTTTCTCAGAGCCCTGTCCAAAATGACCTTAAATGTTTCCATGGATGAGGCATCCACCAGCTGGCAACCAATTCCAGTGTCTGACCAACCTCAGAGTATATAATTTCTTCCTAGTGTCTAATCTAAACTTACCCTCTTCCAGTTCAAAGCCATTTCTCCATGTCTTAACACTATATATTGTTGTAAAAAGTCTCTCTTCAACCATCCTTGTCCCTGCTAGGTCTCTCCACTGTGAGGTCTTTCCAGAGCCTTCTCTCCTCCAGGCTGATCAGTCCCAACTCTCTCAGCCTGTTGTCATAGGAGAGGTCCTCCAGCCTTCTGATCATCTTTGTGCCCCTTCTCTGGACTCCCTGTAACATGTCCATGTCCTTCTTGTGCTGAGGAGCCTGGAGTCGGATGCAGTACTTCTGGGCTCTCACAAGGACAGCGCAAATGGTGAGAATCATCTCACTCGATGTGCTGGCCATGCTTCTTTTTCATCATACAAGGCAGTTAGGTTGGTCAGGCCCAATTTGCTCTTGCTAAATCCTTTCTGGTTGTTCTCATTCACATTCTTCTCCAGAGCCCAGAAACGGTTTTGAAGAGGACTTGCATTGAGACCTTACTAATGACTCAATAAAGGTTGACTGGCCTATCATGACCACTAAAGCCGGGATGAAGAGTTGGAAAATGAATCAAAAGGATCTCAATAGTCTGACAGGAACCTCATGAAGCTCTCCAAGAAGAAAAATTTATACCTTCAGTATAATAGACAGAATAGAGAAGAAGGAGTAAGAACTTCTTAGAGAAGTAGAGTAAGATAAAAAATAAGAATAGCTGCAAACAACCTAACCTAACCTGAATTTAGCATTACAATGAGAATTGGAAGAGATTTCCAAAAATCTGTTCCACTTTTAATTATTTAATGACTGTATAACAGATAAATAAAAGCAACTAGAAATTGGCTGAAAAAAATCAAGGCTGGAGTAAATAAATTTATTTCTCTAGTAACATTATGAATGACATGCAAAACAAGAATAGACAGAAAAGTGTTTCATGCTAAAATATCATCAAGTAAAATTATGAAAGCCCTCTCATAAAAAAAGAACATAATGAAGCATGACTATATTAAGTTGGAAAATATGCAACATTATCCAGTTGGTAAGTTAGTGCACATAACTGAAAAACTTTTGGTTCTTACTTATACACACCATTTATTATAGAATTCATTTTCTCATAAGAGATGAAGCAATATTACATTGTCAAGCATGATAGCAATTTGACTGTGACTCCCCTCTGGCACAATCATGTCTTGAAGCAGAGGAGAGAAGATCAATATAGGATGCATGCTCCTACTATTCAGTTTATGCCTCCACAAGCATTAACTCTCCACTTATTTCCACATTTTTCTCACTCCCAATGTGTGCTCATGGTTTGTAGCTATCTGGTCTGGATCAGTGATTCCTTTTTGTTTCCTCTTCAGGTTGCACAATAATAAAAAACAATTTAAACAAATGGAAAACCAACACCATCTTCTGAGACCTTCAGAGTTAAAAGCCAGTTATCTGAATGTATGCATTGAGCAATTCAAAGTTGTACAAACTGGTACTCAACTAATTTCTCTTTCTGATACTAAATCCAGCACCAGGGACAAAAGGGAAAGTTTCTGGACCAGTTAATACAGAGATATTGAAAAAGGGAGAATTTCAAATCTCTTAAGGGAAACATATTTTTACTTACTATTTATTCTTCAGCACATTGCAAATAAAACACATGCAGAAAAATCACACGGAACTTTCTCAAGTGTGAGGATGGACCTTTTGCTCTATATTTTCAAATGTAACTGCTTAGAAAAGAAAATTCTATTAAGGCAGAATTTAAACAAGGTAGCTCTGGTTCCAAGTTCAGAAATAGCTCTTTAAGGTTGCATTGCAGTTACAACAAGAGATTTAATCCTACTGAGGAACAGTTTTAATTCTGTTAATCTTAATGACATATTGTTTAAGAGTTGGGAGATGGACAGGGGCATAAATTCAGCTGATGAAAAAGTACTTCATTTATTTTTCATTTTGAGAAGATGGAGTTCTATCTGCCTAGTGTGTTGTATTTAAAATGCATCTATTTAATGTTATTACAAATATTTCTTAGCAAAGTTCATGCTATATATTCAGTAAATTTTATTTCATTTAAAAGATTTAAGTTTAGCTATGGCTGAACTTTTAAGTGTTACAATAGCTGAAATTGACAAAATACAATTGGAGACCAAAATTCAACAAAATTCAATACCTGATGTACCTTAATAGAACATACCAAATACCATTGCCTTATTCTCTGCTGATTCCCCAAAACACATTTTAATTTCAACATCTTGAAGTTAATACATTCTGCTGGGTTATGGTTGATTTGCTGTCATTTTAAAATAGGCTCTGTGATGTCTTCTGGGAAAATTCAGAAATCATCCTGAAATCTTGTTTTAATTTGTATTGTATTTGCTAAATTTACACTTACAATCCTTAGGAGGGTAGTATATATTTTAATAAAAAATATAATTTTAGAGCATTTTGTGATACTTTGTTACTTTCTGCATGTACCACTGAAAAGAAGAAAGTTAATGACACTGTGGAAGTGTTTAATTTTTTTCAAAAATGTTATAGAAACATCTACCAACAGAGTGTTTGTGAACATTGGCCAAAGATAATTGAAAGAAAAGAGAAGAGGTGAATACCCCATTTTGGGGCAAGGGGGTTGGGGAGGGATAAATTATGCCTTTCAACCAATTCTTGCATCTTTCTATGAGTCTAGCAGTGAGACTGCTTAATTCACTTTGACTCCAGAAAACTGCCTTGATATGCTTTACCTTCCCACTGTGGCTTAAGACCTTCCAAGGCCGTTAGGAGCTCTGTAGGTATAACAGTACATCAGTGTGAATGTTTCCTAGTCATGCTGTTTCAATCCCCAAAGGATCATGTATAAAACTATTCCACTATTGATGCAGGCAGCCTTCAGGTTGAGGTTTAGCCTGTATAAAAACTGACTACATAATTAAAAGCTGTGAGGTAAGTGCAAGCAGATAAAGCTCCTTCATATTCCCAAAAGCCCTTTCTGTATCACACAGAAATACATGAAGGGTGGGATTAAGGCCTCTGAAACTTCATGGAACCAGAGGCAGCAGATACAATACATAATCTGTTGCCATAAACCTGAGTCCAGGAGCAAGAGATGGAGGCCATCTGGAGTTCAAGAGGACATCTAAGGTGACTCTACACTCAAATAGCTTCTCTGCTGTCATAGAATGGTTTGGATTGCAAGGAACCTTAAAGATCACCTAGTTCCAACCCTCCTCGCTTGGGCAGGGATGCCACCTACTAGATCAGCTTGTTCAGGGCACCATCCAGCCTAGTCTTTAACATTGCCAGGGACGGATCATCCACAGCTTCTCTGGGCAGCCAGTTCCAGTGCCTCACCACCCTTTGCATAAAGAATTTCTTCCTCAGATATAATCTAAATCCCTCTTCTTTTTTGTTTAAAACTGTTCCCCTGTGTCCTGTCACTGTCTGCCCATATAAAAAGTTGCTCTCCCTGGCCAGGAGAATTTGGAAAGAAATTTAGTACCCTTCAGTTTTAAGGACATATCTAAATAAAAGCTTTGTTTAAGATGAAACTGACACTGGAATGTGAAATGTCCTTCAGCAAAAATTGTACAGATTCAGTGCCTCTTAAATCCTTCTGAAGACCATGCACTCCTCTCTTCTTTCAGTTGATACAGCTCTTTGCTTTATTCCTGGAAGCCAGTTTCTTCATCTTTGGACTCACAGTGGGAAATTCTCATCTTCTTTCTTCTTTGAAACTGTCATCTAGTACTAAACTGAAAACAAATTAATTCCTCTTCCTAGTTCTAGTACATGATAGGGCACCTGCAAAGAATAAATAAGCACAGCAAAATCACTTGTGTGGTGGTTCCACTGTGGGTTCCTGAGCGTAGAGAGAAATGTCTGAATATCCCTGGTTAGACCTTTGCCACTTGAATATATTTTTCTTAGCACTACTCTGTATATAGCATTCTTAGAACTGCTACAATAAAATATATCAATTTCTCCTTGTGACAAGAATTTCTTCTTTACATTTGGTATTTACACAACTACTATCTAGTAACCCTATATGTCATTTCTTTGTCTTGGTCAGGAAAAGGAAAAATAAGAAAAATTTAAAAAGAATAAAAACCTAAAGAAAAAAGAGAGAGGCTGGAGTAGTGCTCAACAGGAAAAGTTTTACACATTAAAGCACAGCTATGATTTTTACTGCAGATTCACAATCCACTGTAGTCTTAGGACATCATAAAACTATCTTATCCTTTTTGAGCTCAGTGGTTAGTCTCTGTTCAAAGACTGGGCTACTTCAGTCTGAATTCTGCTCTGAAAACAGGTTTAATAAGTGGTTACACTTTTGTGTGTTTTGAGACACAGATTTGGGTGATAAAGCCTTTACATTGAGTACAGCTGTACTGGGTCAGAAACAGGTCCACCTACCAACATATCCTGTCTCTGAGAGCACGTATCTCAGGGGAGAAGAAAGAACAGGGCAGACATTCCATGACATTGTACCCCTACATTTCCTCTGAGATAACAATAATGTGCAACTTAAGGACTTTTGAGTCACAGGTTTTATATTTGTGTTTATGAACACTTGATGAATGTTTCTCCATAGATTTCAGTAATTAATTTTTAACTCATCTAAATATTATCATACATCTTATTCCATGGCAGAAAACTCATATCATTTAATAAGACCTTCTGTGGGAAAAGTATATACCTATTTTTTATTCTTTGATTTAAATCTCCTTAAAATTTCAATCTCCTTAAAATTTCATTTGTCTCTGCCTTGTTTCTGTATTCTGAGAATGAATGAGTAACTATTCTCCTATTCACTCACTGTCAGGGTGCTCATTATCCATTTCTTCTCCAGACAAAAATATCCAAATCTGTTTCACTTTTTCTCTTGCAGAAACCATTTCACCCTATTTATCATACTTGTTGCCCTTTTCTGTACCTTTTTAATTTCCAATATTTTATTATTATAAACAGAACTTCAAATAGCGTTCAAGAAGTGAGGAAAACATGAATTTATACAGCAGCATAATTAAACTTTCTGCTTTCCTCTCAATTCTCTTTCCAGTTCTCAAAACTATTTATTTTTCTGACCACCACTAAACCTTGAGCTGATGTTTTCTGGGTGTGATTATATAATGACTCCAAAATCTCTTTCCTGAATATTAATAACTAATTTAAAGATCTTCACTGTATATGTAGAGATGGATTGTTTTTCCAACCAGCACTACTTTGCATTTGTCAAAAGTGAATCTCACTTGCCTTTTTATCACCAGTCAGTCAGCTTCACAAAATGTACCCAGTGTTCTTCATTCAGATTCCTTCCTTAATATTTTGCATAAATTTAGCATTATCAGCAAACCTTGTCACCTCACTCTCCACTTTCCTTTCCAGACCAGACCAGCTGTGCCCTGGAACAGACCCCTATGGATACCTACCAGTTATTTTCAGCCATTTTAAAAGCAGTCTGAAAAGATTCTTCTTGATCCAATTAGCTACCAATGGAAGGATGTTCTCTTTCAGCAAATGAAGGTTGTGTTTGTTTTCTTATGCCCACAGATTTTGGTAACTATATGAAGTTGGTTCATTCCCTGACATCTTGCATGCCTGCTGCTCTCCAGTTATCCCACAACAACCACTGCAGTTGGCTTCTGGAATCCACAATAAGTAAGCCAGTTTGCTCCTTCTGAAAAATGAAATTGAAATTCAAAACCAGAGGAGTCTGTTTCAAACTTTATATCCTACAGACAACATGGATTCACTCCCCTCTTGTTTCAGTCAAGACCCTCTCTCAGCAGTGCAGGAAATGCTGGCTCTCATGTTTGCTTGACCACTGTCCTGTGCACATGGGCATGTCATTGGTGAAATCCTGCTACTTGAGCAGGCTGCACAACATGTTCTTCAAGTCGGAACGATGCAAGGACAGAGACAGACTAATTAGGATCACAGTAGAAGACAGTGATTTTCCCTGCATAAATTACTCCTAGAACAAGAAGATCGTCCCCCAGCAATCCAAGAGGATGGATGTCACCTTGGTGCTGACAGCTACCAACACGGAGCTTAACAGAGTTTGATACTCTAGTATGTGCACACAGAGGCGTGCAGTTCAAAGCAGGAGGCCAGTGTTGCTTGTCAGAAATGCCTGACCTGTACTGAGCTCCACCATGAAGGCAAACATCTGTTTTTATGAAACCTCCAGGTTCTCAGCCTGGGTCTACATGTGAAGCTTGTGGAAAAGTTTAGATTGGCCAAGTGCCTTTTTTTATTTCATTAGTATGATGCTAGTGAAAGATGAAGAAGGAAAGACAGACTGCATGAGCTTAGGAGATACACAGGGCAGTTAGTATTTGGCATGGAGGTAAGTGCTAGAAGAATTACAGTGGTATGTTAAAATGTATATTATAATTTGTTTAGCAGAACAAAAGCAGCATTCTTGCCCTCAGTACTATCATAAGATATGTGAAGCCCATCTCTTCTGTGATTTCACTTCTGGATCCAGAGTGATAACTAAATGTGATCAAGCACAATAAATTATTGTGCACTTCTTCATCCAACTCCCAATTATTCCTGGTTCAATTTCCTTGGCATAAGGTAAAGGCCTGGTAGCTGTAATAGGTCATCATCAATGTCAGAATTGATAAGTGAAATGAAGATAATCTCATTCCCATTCTATGCTATAACACTGTACTAATTTCAGTCACTGATTACCGTGGCAAATATTTCCCCTGGTGTGCACCCTGCTCTGTGTTTCACTGCCAGTTTGTATTGTTGTCAGCTAGGCATCCCTGGCTTTCCTCTAGACTCTTCCCAACTTTCATTTCACACTTCAGGCTATTTTCATGGGAAATTGAACATATCCTATGATAGTATAGAAATACTAAAATGGGGTGGAGGGGAATCTCCTTTCATGTACCAAAATATCTGTGTTAAACCTTCCTTAAACCCACCCTTCATCTTTCATTCGGGAAAAAAAAAACCAAAAAACCACAGGTACCTTTAAAAGGGTAGCCTATACTAATATCTGTGCTTACTCAGGCAGAAAAAGATAATTTATGAGATATCAGGAGGGCAGGGCGGAATTCAAGTTTCTGACTGGGGCATACTTCATGCAGGTTACAATGAATTTCAGTAACCATTAGAGCAGGTGATCCATTTCAGAAATACTACAGTACAGATCTTCTCACAACCAATACTTCAGGCTGTAGTCAGACCTTAGAACCCTATCTGTTTTAGATACATCTTCTGTTTCCAGTGCTGCACTTACAGAGACCTTTCAGTCTCTGTATGCTCCTTTCAGTACTGAATGTTTTAAATCTAGGAGCGGTCTTAGAGCAGTGAGCACAAGAAAATAGTCTTCTGCACCACCAGTTTATTTGGAATATGTATAGATTATCTTCACTATGTAAAAAAAAAAAAGAGTAAATATCCTGGGTTTCTGCAACAAGATTGCAGTTCATATTTTCATTTCATTACCATTGAGCAGAAACATTCTTTGCAAGATGGATCTTTGTTTCACACACATAGGTTTATATATGTATACCTGCACAGTTTGCAGCAGAAAAACTGTAATTAGAACAAAGAGTTTTAATCTCCTCTCACTTCCCAAAAATCAGTTATATAAAAGCAGGAAGTCAACTAGCACATCTGTGTGTGGCAGTGTTTACACCTAGGTAGTGTCACATACTGCACTGGAGAAAAGCACAACACATACTAAAAATACTTAACATTTACTTTTGCCCCACAATCAATTCATGGCTCCAGTTGAGCTTGAAAACTTACTTTTGAGACCAGACATGTTCAGCAAACTGAGGATTTTGCAATCAGCACTCTTTTGATATGCACACAGGTACTGCTGAACAAAACAGAGTCTACACTACGAAAAAAATTTGTTTCAGGCAGGTGGAAGACAGCAAATGCATTATTAAGGTCTCCAGTACCCTGTAAAACATCACTTATTAGGGACTAATAACTAGCTCACCTGCAAAGATCCTGGTAGGACGCGCTGCCAAAACTCTGCTCAGATGAAGATGTCCCCACTAAACTATTTGCTGCTGGCCTCACACACTTTGACGCTGATTCAGACTATCAGAGATGAATTCCACTGCCAGTCTGGGAAGCTAAGGAAGCTGGAAAGCAACAGGAGCTGCATATACAGCAACTGGGTTCTATCAGAGCAGGGGGAAAGCAGCATGAAAACAGTTCAGCACAGCTTTGCAGGGAAATCTCTGTAGAAAACTAGTAGTGAAATAATCCTGAATTTATTTATTTTTTTTTTAACCAGGAGAAATGCATTAAGAGCATAAGGTAGATATGCAGAAGGTTTTCTCTCTTTTATCAAATAGTTCATTTAAATTCTAGAGCACAGAAGACCTTCATTAAAATTCAGTTGTTTCCAGGAGTTTCAGTGACAGAACTGTGACAGCTGACGACGGGGACACTGTCAGTGAGGTGGCCGAAGATACACTGAAGATTCTTGCTCTCAGAAACACAGTTTGATCAGACGTTTTTTTCTTCCTCCTCCCACTCCCCATTGCACTGAGTGTTGCAAAAGCAGATTTGTGATTAGACTGGACAGCCTTTCAAGCTAGGACTCCCTGCATATTCAGATCACTCTGGAACAAAAGCCACGATAAGCACAAAAAGATCCACAGGACTTCTCAATAACAGAAAAGACAGACAATAGTGCCATGGGCACACAGCTGGCAAACAAAGTAGCAAGAGAGGCTAAGAGAAGAAAGAGCACAAAGACTTGTATATACGAGCACTGAGCCCTTGACAGACCCCTTCCATCTTATTTCTCTTACTCCATAGCCTTTACCTGTCTATTTATCTGTCTGGTTTCTATCTCTTTTCTCCCAGGAGTTAGGTTTCTGCTACCAGTTAGGACCATTAGGATATCCTGCAAGGCTCTGCCATTGCCCAATTAAACTAGTAGCCTGATTGCAGACAAAAATGCGGGTGACTCTCCCTCTCTGAAGTCTCTGCAAAGACTGCAGAATGATCTAACTGTATATAGAAGAGAGAGCATTAACTGCTTAGGTGCTAGGTAGGCATGGCACTGGCTCAGAAAACAATCTTCTTTTCAGAAGAAATTTCTTAACGTATATATAGCTACTCTCAACTGGGGTTATTTATTCCTACCTTTAGTCCCACAATGATAAGTAAATCACAAGTTCTTTATACCACCAGCACCTGTTACATAAACATAGTAATAAATTAATGAATACATAAACAAATATGTAATGACAGTTTCCATAATTTTTGCCTTCTCCTACATTACAAGTGACCACACCAGCACTTAATTTGAGTACTGCTAATAACATGTGCATTATTCTAATCATACATTTTAACTGATAAAAAGCAAACTTCATTCAAAATATACTAGAGAATGAAACAAATGTAATTCATCCCAAATAGTGATCTTCTGCAAGTAAAGTAAAAATCAGGGATATGAAAATGTGCATTAAAATTGGTATACTGCTTTCTAAGTTCATTTAAATGAACATATATTTTGTGATCCCTGTCAAAATAAAGGTATACCAAAACTTCTGGAGATTATCATTAAAATTTAATGATGACAATTTCAAAACCACAGGTTTCCAAGAAAACTGGAGTTTTTAATGGAAAAGCTTTGAAAAGGAAAACTATGAATGACAGCTTTCAGCATTACTGTTCTGAAACATTTTGGACCTTTGTCATTTTTTTCTTCTCAGTGCAAAATTCATGACACCAAAGAGAACAAACATAAGACATGATTAGACAAAATGACTGTGCTTAAACTGAAGAAATAGATGTGTTTTGAATTCTAATTTCTTTCACTTCTCAAGTAGAATACTTGTTATTATCTGAAAGTGGTAAAGATTAAGTTACTCCTAAGTAAATAGAACTCATCATCCATACAATATTCATGTTTAGACCTTCTTCTAGTCTTTGATGAAATTTATCTTTATTGCTTTTATTCTGTCATTTCATAAATATCAAATCTATTGGAGAATAAGAAAACAACTGAATATGTAATTAAACTTAGAGGAAATGTTTCTAATTCAGAATTGCATGGCAACAAAAATTTTATATGCAGTGAAGCTCTGATCCCGCACTTATTAAAATCTTGAAAGGGAAAAACTTTAAAAAGCACTTAAGGGAATTTCCCTATCTTACTTTATTAGGTACTACCAGTGTCAGCTCAATGTTTTGTTTTACTTGATGGTAATTTTAAACTCTATACCTATTGAAAATACACCAGTATGGTTAGTTCAGGCTCCAAACTGAGATACAGCTTATCCCGTAATAAGGGCCAATCTGCAAAATATTGGTCCAGGTTTGGAGGTTTTTTTGTCAAAACCCTAAAGTTATGAAGTGTTCTAATTACCATCTCCCATGTCACAAACCTAGGACAGAAGATTTTTGTAACAAAAAATAGTTCATATTCAGATCATCATGTAATAAGAGCTTATTGGCATATGTTGCTTAATTCATATCTCTGAATGGAGAGTGGAAAGAACATAGTAATATTTGAAGTAGGGGATATTAATTCATTTTCTGTCTTTAGTACAGAGGGTCTGTGTCTCACAGAAAGGGCCATACATCTCTGTCTGCTTGTTTTTGGTTTTTTTGTCAGATGTAAACATATAAGTATCTATTTATTAAGTCTTTCATAGTTTGTAGTCCTAGAGAGATGAGTAGGTACCTATGTGCTCTCACTGGCCATGTGTTAACACAGGGTTAATTCAACAGCTCCTGAAAACTGACTGGGGCTTCCTCATCATAACACTTCAGAGTATAATGAAAATGTTTTAGTCCTCAACATCCTGGAAGTCTGTGTTGTGAATTTCGTGCTATTTATTTTAATCCTTTTCTTTCAGGTATTCCAACATACTTTCCTTAGAACATTTGTCTTTGATGTATCAGGGAACAGTTTTATGACAAGTGTTCCTCTACTACTGCCAAGAAAGATGACAGCATTTGACAAGACCTGTTCCAATACTTAACCCAGACTACCTTATAGCACAATATAGCACGACTCTTTTCATATCACCTCTTGCTCTCTCTCCTGGTCTCAACTTCTTATCTATATTTGATTATCTCTGTCTAGTATTTACCCATCCTCCTTCCAGCAAGCAGCATAGTAAGGAGGATCCTGGAACTTTCTCCCTTTACTCTGCTCTTGTGAAACCACACCTGGAGCACTGTGTCCAACTCTAGCACTCACAGTCCAAGAAAAGACAGTGACCTAACAAAACAGGGCCAGAGTAGGGTCATGAAAATGGTCAGAGGATTGGAACACCTATCTGTGAAGACAGGTTGAGACAGATGGGATTGTTACGTATGGAGAGGGCTCCAGAGAGACCTTATTGTGGCCTTCCAGTACCTAAAGGGGGCTTAAAAGAAAGAATAAGACAGTCATTTTAATAAAGCCGTTAATAAATATGTCTGTTGTGGATGCTCCATCAATGGAAGTGTTCAAGGCCAGGCTGGACAGCGCTTTGAGCTATCTGATCTAATGGAACTTGTCCATGCCCATGGCAGGAGGGTTGGAACCAGATGACCTTCAGAGGTGTCTCCCAACCCAAACCATTCTATGCTTCCATGAGTCTATGTTTTCTTTTCCATCATGCAATAGATATTAGACCACGTTCCCTTTTCACAAAAGCATCAAGCCATTATAATGTATGTCAATCAGAAAAAATTCTCTCGAGGCTTTTTACTTATTCAAGCTGCTTAAGAGGCATGAAGGGTCTGTGAGGTCAAAATAAAACACACAAAAAATATCATTATTCAACTCAAAAAATTTATCTTGAAGTATCAAAGGTATGGGTTCTGGTTTTTGCTTTTTAACTGTTCATGCATTTTATATTTGCAATTGAAATCAAAGAAAACAGCAACGACAACAATAACAACAAAACCCTAATTGAGAGCAAATAAATTCGTAAGAAAGAAGTAAAGAAATACAGAACTAAAACTATCTGGAATCACATTCTTGCTTTCTTACTTTTTTTCTTCCCTATGTTGATTTTGCCTTCTTTTCTACAAGTATGAAAGATCAAATACAAAGTATGTTCAATATTGCAATCAGCAACTTAATATAATATGTAAGAAAGTCTTCAAATTTCTAGATAAGTGTTATAAAAAATATGCAAGTAAAAATCAGAACCAACTGTACAGGGTTTGATGATTTCTCCCCTGCCTGTATTTGGAAAGAAAAAAGTGATTCCTGCTCAATTACCATGAGCTACTAAGTTCAGAAGAGAACCTCAGTGTCTGAATTCAGGTACTGCATTGAAGGCACCTGCCCATGGCTCATACTTGGCTAAGCATGTTCTGAAGCAGAATGAGAACTCATAGTATTTCTTACTGCCAAAAATGCAGAACTTAATGACCTTTGTAAGGTGCCTAATCCTCTCTACATCCTGTGGAGAACTTAAAGGCATCTAATGCTGGGTCTTACATTCCAACAGGAGACCAGGAGTTTAAAAATTAAGAGCTATGGCACCTTACATGAAGATAATGATCTTCCTTCAGATTAAGTGTGGAAAAGATCTTAAAGGTCAAACCATAAAATACACACTAATTCTCAGGCTATTTTTGCCATCACTGTGAAAATTATTATTTTCATCTTCTATGCTTTGTTAAAATCTATGTATTAGTAATAGAATTCAATTCTTCTAACAGAAGAAACAGTAGGGAAGAACTAGAAAATAGCCATATATTACTGGAATCATAATTCTTTTACAATGTGCCTGGAAAATTCTAAATAGTTTCTCTTCTGTGATAAACAGTGAAGTCAAGTCTGAGTCCTCTGAGTACAAGAAGAAATGAAGATAAGGGATACAAACAAATAGTTCTGATTATTTTCTTTAGGTTTTGGTGATGTCCTTTTCTCCAGAAATCTTAAAAAATATTTCATTTTTAAGGATTTTCTTTTATTTATTCCCCAGTGCTCACTTGGAAGTATTTTTCTGTACACATATCCTAGGAATAGATCTTCACCAAAAACACTCAGACATCTCTGTCAACATATTTATGAGAATAAATCATAATGTATGCCTGAGAAGCACTTATTAATACTTTGAGGATATAACAAATCTTTATCAAGTTAACAAATTTACAAATAATAATGTTTCTTTTTATGGAGTAACATATTATTAAGTGAAACAAATATGCTTTTATCATCAAGGATTATTCAAGCATGGTCTCTAAGTCTATCTGCATTGATAGTAGCATTAATATCAATATTACTTTTTAATTAATTTGTTTATGTTCTTTACACTGGGTAACTAGAAAAAAACATCTATTGCTACAGGCTGTCTGTGGTGACTGAAACAAACTAGTGTGCTTAGATGATCTTAGGCAAAAAGTATAATAAAGGTGTACATACTGCTTTTGTCAGGCTTTTTGCACTTAATGCTCTCCCAATCCATGGTGCTTTTAGCCATCTATCCACATAAACGTGGAAACTCTATATTAGGCTCCCAGGCTTGTCACTTTTATATAATTTGACATATCAAGGATAATGCTGGTTGAAGCTAAGCTTGTCTGTAAAAGATGAGCCTTGTGGGCATAACTCCCTGTTACAAAACTCTGCTCAAGACCTCAATTAGTGTTGAATAAACAGCTATCATGGAAATTCAAATTACAACAAACAAGTTCCGTTCTCATCCGTCTAAAGCAATCCGATCATTTGGGCTTTTAGCCATACTCTGAGCTCCTGCTGGCTGTTTGGGGTAGGATTCCAGCATGAGAGCAGGAGCCCTGTGCAGCCTCTCTGGTAGCTTTCCTGCTGTCATCCACCCTGGAAGGATGGCTTACAGGATCAGTGTGACAGTAGCTTATGTCACTCACCCTGACATTTGATACACTGTATGGCTAACGCCACATTCTGGGGGATTTGACAAATATTACTATGTCAGGAGCTTTGAGGAGCTTCCTGATGCTGTTTACAGTATGTTAGAGGAGGCAGATGTTAGCACTGCCCTGTGTCATGACTTCTGTCTACCCATGTCTTGATGTCAGGTTATTTCTGCCTGAAATATTCCAGCGCATTCTCATTATCTTCTCACAAATAGAGGGCCTGGTTCTGAAAGCTGCTGAGTGTCTTCAATTTCTAAAGTTCAGTTTCTGTCAGGTTCAGAAAATACTCAACTTCTCTAGGATTCCTGGGTTCAGCTAGCCAGGGCAATCCTCTATCCATAATAACATATGTTGATAGATGCCATGAATTTGATTAGGAGATTCTTGCCTGACAACTCCATTCAACAGATATGGTGATTATGTACAGAAGATTTTACAGACATATTTATTCAAAATACAGTATCCAGTAAACAAATAAAATAGACTATTCAGCTGTTCTGATGTTTATGCAAAAGGTATAAGTAAAGTGTTGTGTGCTTCGAAACTAAATAGAAGTCTACACTGTTTTCAAGAGGAATTTAAAGTTGAAGAGAGTATGCACGAACATTAGTATGAAAAGTCTGATTGTGTTCATTCTGGACAAGACTTCTTTACAGTTAGAGAAAGAAACTGTATTAACTAAAAGAAGTAGAGCCCAGCCTCTCAGCCCCTCCCACTGGGTTTCATTTTATATCACTGAATGAATTTATAAAAATTCTTCTGTTAAAACAGCAAATATGGCCATAGTAACATCCTTTGTAGGCAAAGAGGTACGTTAAAAACCCTGTATTTACAATGAATGTAAAATTGTGACTACATTTGACCAACTTATTAGAAATGTTGTTGTAAAGCAACAGAAGAAACGAGGATTTCCCATTCTAATATGGTAGGAAACCGATGTATATTTTCCTCTATAAATGGTACTTTTTCACATTTTAACAACTTAGATTAAAAGTCTACCTGAATGGTCTTCTAATATTCATCTGATAGCTTTCATTAAAGGAAGAAAAAACAATTTTTATTTTGATTTCACAGAATATCAGTATCTGAACAACCTAAAAATGTCACCTGTCATAATAAAGTATTACCTTGCATAAGAAGCTTCAACTTAACTGCTGTGGAATATTAAGATTTCTGCTAAAGTATAAAAAGCAATAAAACCAAAAAATCTTGGTAAATTCTAAATATAGCTCTAAACTATAACATCCTAAATAATATCTGCTAGGTCTTAGCTGTTTTGAGAACCACAGACTGAATTATCTACAGTAAGGGACAGAAACCTCTCTACCTTTTTCTCACTTGAAAAGAAACCAAAACCAGAAAACCACCCCAAATATTACTACTACTACTACTACTACTATTATTATTATTATTATTATTATTTTATTTCATCGCAGTTACATAGTATCTGTACTTGAAGAATTTTTAAATGCTGTTGTTAGGATTTCTTTTGCATACTCCAACCTAGGAGTCTGAATCTGACCTTCTCACTCATGACAGTACCTAAATCCACTACTTCTCTCCTTGAGCTGTTTGGTAATACCATGACTTGAACAGTAAATAACGCTCAGCATCTGCAAGAGTGTCACAAAATGACACCAAAAAGAGATATTTTTAAAATATAGTAATTCTATTTAATTTTATTTATTCAAGAAAATTTAACTTGATCCTGGAATGAATAAATCCTTTATTACAGGCAGAACCTTTTGGTTTAAATAGCTGAGTACATAAACTGCCTTACTGATTTGATGTTTAGAAGACAAAGATATGCTGGAATATCGTTCATTGTTGATGTGAATGTTTTTCTGGCAAAAAAACATAGAATATCTTGCGTTGGAAGTGCCCTGCAAGGATCATCAAATCCATCTACTGACCCTGCACTGGACAATCCCAAAAATCACACTAGTGATGGCATGCCAGTGGTAGGACATGATAAGGAAAGAGAAGAGATTTGCCTAATGATCTAACATTTCAGTAATGATTCTTCTGTAAGGTGAATGCATGTAGCAGATTTTCTCCCTTATACTCTGTTAGAAAAAACCGAGTTTATTATTAAGATTTCAGAGCAAACTTGGAGGCAAAAAAACCTCAAAACAAACATTGGAGGTTTGAAAGAATAGTACAGTAACATTAAGTTTGCTACAAGGAATGAAAGTGAAAAAGTTTTCACTTTTTTGTTTTTTTAAAATTATTCTGTATATTAAGAAATTAACATTTAGCCTACTGGTGTTTAGCTTTACTACCTATTTCTGCTTCTATTAATTAATAGGTTACATTTTCAAAAGCATTTAGCAGACACCTATTTCAATAAAGACTTTAACATCCATATTTTGATTTGAAGGCAGCTTTATTAATCCATAATTTTGGGGTATTTTTTTGGTAAAATGATAGTGAATATTTTCAAGTAATGTTTTACTCCCTCCTGTTATTTTGGTGTTTTCTTCATAGTCAATTTACTGTAGAGTTCATTGTCTGCAACACAGTAGAACTAAACTATCCATTTTCATTCTGTGCTATTACGCTGCTTGTCCAAAACAGCAGAAAAGATGGCTCCCATGACTTGTTTTTCTGCCTACAGAAGAAAACTTGGGAAACATGAAACTCTTCTTAGAACAAGATATATTTTGCAATTTTCCCAAACCAGGAACACAGATTACAATTTTGGAGAACAAAAGAACAGCTTGTCCTGATGGGAAGAATTTTTTTCTCGCCTGCAACAAGTAGCAGGGATGCAAAGTCCAGTGTTCAAGAGGTTCACCCTGATTATGCACCATGCCTTGAAACGGCACAAGATTTTGGAGATCTGGACACAGTTTATGTAGCTGAGAGGCTGAGCAACACTCAGGAGGCTTATCAGCTAGCTAAGTAACTCTGATCCCAAATATGTTGAAGTTAATACTGTGACATGGTGAAATGCGAATACAAAAGATTTCTGATATGGGAAATCATTGTAAAGAAAATAAATGCAAACAATATAGGAATAAGATCACGTAGAAAATGCAATAATAATGTAACTGATTTTCTGTTGTTTTGATCTCTTTCTGTGACTCCAGACTTATTTACTTCACTGGAAATATTTAAGGCATGGAACATTTTAATGTGGTTGACCACTGACTAGGAAATTGCTTTTGCAAATAACAGCTATTAAGGAAGTGTAGGTGGAAATAGAATTATGCAAATAAGTTTCCCACCAAACTTTATCTCAAATATAATCACCAGAAGGGAAAAGCTGATAAAACATGTTGGCACAGATCATCTGTAATATTTAGACTTGAGGCTGAACTTGCAAAACTGCATCTACCTAAACATCTGGAGGGTATATAAGAATAGCATTATTAGTAGTAGCATTATTAGTAGTAGTAGTAGTATTAGCTACTAACAACAAATGAACAAGAAAAAGGAAGAAATATATCAAACAACCCCTAAAAATTAATATAGATGGTGGAATTTTTTAAAGCACTGTCACGAGGATTTGGCCATCCCTATCAAGAGCTGAACCAGCTCACTGCCACTTCCAACCTGCATCTGAGGAGCCCTGGGGAAGCAGAGCAGGCTGTCTGTATTTTCCTAATTGTGACAGCTGTCGTCTGCCCTTGTAGATCCTTAGATAAAGACAGAGATTTAAGTGTGTGAATATGTTCCTCCTGAATGCACTTGGCAGTCAATTCACTGCTGCAAGTACAGACAGTAGTACATGCAGGCAAACATGTCAGCTCACACCACTGGCAAGTAGCAGCAGGACTACTTCGGCAAGACCTATGTGACTCCTGTAACAAGACGTGGGTATTGTACCTCATTCATGGCAGGAATCTTCAAAAATTTAAGTATTCCTTATATCGTTTTAGTGGAGCAAATAATGTCTGTTAAGGAACAGATTTCTGTGCATGGAGTTACAGAGAAAATTGTGGACAAAATATTGGCTCCAATGTGTATATGCATTGTAATTATTTTGAAATAGGTGACTAATGAATTTATTCACAGAAAGCAAGACTTGTTTACAATGGTAGACCAAGCTAGCCAAATAAATTATTCGATGCAGAGCTCTTTGACTGGCTTCACTACCAGCTCTCCCCCAGGCTTGTGTACCTTTCTCCAAAGGAAATGATCTGCACAATGCTAACGAGGCTCATCAGCATTCCTGCCAACATTGCTGCCTCCAGGCTCACCAATCCTTATTAACAGAGCTCTAGGGCAGGTTGACACCTCAGCTCAATCATGTATGGGGTCACTTCACCATGCCACAGCACCATAATAAAGTCCCAAATTGGAACAACATCTTTTAAGCGTACTCTACAGCCTTTATTTAAATGCCTTTTAATGTAAATTCACTGCTCATAAAAGTGAAAGAATGACTGTTCTGGCAGCCTCTGGGCATCATTTGGGAAGATGAAGTGTAGGCTTATCTGCATAACTGCAAGTGCACTATCTCTGGCTGTGGCCTTCTAACCCCAGCTCCAGTCGCTTCATCAGAATTAGCCCTGCAGTTCCAAGCTGTGCAAATGTTTTATGGACATAGGCAAATGTTCTTTGTGGTCCAAACTGAGTTTTCCACTTGTGCCCTAATTACAGTTTAGATTTATTGTGTGTCCCATGAGCTGCCTGGTGAGTCATAGCACTGCCAGTGGGAAGAACTGGAGAGAGATGAGGATGTTATGATGGCATAGCACCCGAGAAGTACAAGGTGGCCTCAGTCAAAGTCCTGATCCATCAGTCACCAGTGGAGCCTGAAGTCCTAGAGAGAGCATGAGTGTGCTGATGACTCAGTAGTTTAACAGTGTGGGCTCTTCCCTGCCAAATGCTGAGTCAGTTTTACACTAAATAGAACAGCTTCCCTTCTTTTCCTACTTCAGCTGCCTCCCACTTGCTCATTTCACAGCAATTAGGACTCAGACTGGGGACATATAACCATTAGCAGCTACTGATGAAGGACAAAGAAAGAAAAAGAAGACAGGCAAGACAGAGGGAGAACCAGTAAATGTATGCAGAAGGCAATGTATTTTTCAGCCATGCCTGATTTCTGTACATCACTCATTCGCCCACAGACTTGACAATATCACAGACAGCCCGAGTGTTATCTCAAAATTTATTACTGTGAAGTAACAACACTAAAACTGGCAAACAGGAGGCAAAGCAGTTCACTTATCTGACATGTATATAGTGTTACACTGGACTTTAAAAAATGTACGATAGAGAATACCCATATGAGACAAGTTGCCAATTTAGGCACATTTCTGGGAACCCTCATGAAGACACTGTTGCAGCAGCTCCTGCCAGTTTTTCAAACTTATGAAGCAGGAGTGCCCCACTTGGCAGACTGAGGAGGATGCTGGCAGCAAGAAGATCTAATGGGAAGTCTCGATAATAAAGGACCAGTATATTATATCAAAGGTGAGAAGTTCTCACCAAAATAAAAATCTGTCTAGAAAGACCCACAGGGGAAGGACCACTTGTTGAGCTCCAAAACAGCTAATGTAGCAGAGTACTACTTTAAGAGTGAAAGAGTCAAAAGCCAAAAAGGGATGCTGAAGGGATCGTGCTAGTGAAAACTTAGTCACACCACAATAAACCAATCATTGCATTTCTTGTATAGATGCACTGGATAAACACTAACCAACACAGAAGTTAACTACCTAACAATAACTGCAAATAAAAGCAGGTAATATATTTAATTTAAATTCTAGATAATTATTATTTTAATTAATATATAACTACCTATATTAATTACATGTAGTCATATAAAAAAAGAAACTATTGGTGAAACTATAACATTTAGAAAAAAAAAACCAAACAAAAAACCAGTGAATAAGTTAGGTAATCTAGAACTTACAAATAAAATATGGGTACAAAAATTAACCTGGAAAGCTATGTCCAATGCCATGCTCAAACATCCAGGGCCTCTGGGGCTTCAGAGGATCCAGACTGGCCTCACATGAAGAATTGCTTGGAGGCTTAAATTTTACACAGCAGACAAGTCTGGCTATGGGACTGCCCTCAGCAGGGAGTTGAGATGCTCTCCTAGGGGCTGGGAGGCCCCATATCTTGCCCCCATTTTCCACAAAAAAAAGGTACCTTCCATGCTAGTTATTAAAGCTTGATTTCTGTCCTGCATAATCTGTCTTATCATATGAAGACGATTCAGCTGGTATTTAATGGAAAAAGCTTCCAAATGATAGATGGCAAGGAATGAAAAACAAGGGCAAGAAGGGTGAACTACTCTCATTTAATCAACATGTAAATTTTAGCTTCCATCATTCTTTAATGCCACCTTGGCTTTATTTTTTTTTTTTTTTTAATCAGGTCTCATTATTTCAGTACTATGTAGAACATGCACTTGTGTCTATTAGGCCAACATCTAAATTGTTTCTATCTCCAGTATATCAGTAATATACCTGAAGATGTGCATATAATCACATTTTTCATGATCATCTCCCCTGGCCAGAAACATAACAGCTCTCAGCTTTTCTTTCAGAACGCCTTTTTAACTCGCCTTGAAAATTTAGATGAAACTAGAAAACAATGCACGCAGTCTTAGGTAAAAAAATGTGTTGAGGCAAGAAAGACAGGCTAAATGATACTGCTCAAGAAGCAGTGCTGTATTTAATGTAGACAACTAAAAGGAAAAAGAATAGATAGAACAAGAGAAATTAAATAGTCCAATATTATAAATAGCAAAATAATTTCCTCAGTAGACCTTAAATTATTATTGTTGCTACCAGTAGTAGCAGTAGAAAATCTCATTAATTTATGGTTGCACTCTGACTTAAATTATCGGATTAAAAACTACTGCAGCTTTTTAAATTCAAAATTCATGCACACATTATGACATTTTCAAGGAATGCTGGAGATTTTGACAACTGAGTTGGACATTCTGCCTAAGATCCAAGAATGCACTTTTCAGTTCTCAGTACAATCAGTACTACCCAAATAAATGCTGAAAATATTTTCAGAAAGGCAAATGGAATCCATGCTACAATGGAAATAACTGTCTCCACATGCCTGTGAGAATGTCTTGAACCTTTGTTATTAAATATATTCTAGGTATAAAAATCTTTACTTTCTCAGTAAAGTTGATCATTCTTTTCATGCATGTGCCTAGAGCCAACGCCATTGGGATGCAAGATCTCTCCTGGTAATGTTCCTCAGACTGCATTCTGGAAGCAGGAAAGCAGCAGACTGCTGAGCAGAGCCTTTCAATCTATGACCTCTTTGCAGAGGAGTCTTCTCTTCCCATTCACTGGTGGAAGGAGTTAGACCTGCCACAATGTCTGCTGTCTTAACAGGCCATCCAACACTTGTTTTAATGGCCAGCGGACTTCTCCAAGGCCAATAAAGGTGCCCTTAAAATTTTGATGGAATGGGGCTTAATTACAGAAAATATCAAAGATGATAATGATGTCCTGGAACTAAAGAGGTAAAAATTACTAAAATTACTATTAAAAGTTAAAAAAAAAAAAAAAATTACAAGCACTACGCAAAACAATAATAATGCGAGACTGGGATATTTGTGATTTATATTATATGGTTCCTTGCTAGCTTAAGTTGGCTCAAACAGCTAAACTATCTCTAACTTAGTCTGGTTTTACCATGGCATTTGTCACTGCTGAAATTCAAAAAACACAATAGATGTAGAGATGTTCTCTTCACATTTTAATTAAGGATATTCTGTTCAATGATAGTACGAAGAGATCTCATATAAGACTAGTTTATGGCTGGTTTTACTCTATTTAGTTAGGAAGTGTAGGTCTAAACTGTTATTCTATTTCTTCTTGTTTCTTACTCAACTTTCTTGCTTGGCAAAGCAATGTCAATATACAAGCTTGTGACACAGACTGGCTCAGCAAGATTAGAAGACAGGATCCTCCTTATTTCTCTTCTATTGTCAGAGCTTCCAAGTTGCAAAGCCTCTTCCTTTGCTGTTCAGATAAAATCTAGACCATAGACTGTGTCATATATGTATATAAGTACATGTATAAAATGAGTCGATGGTCAAAGCAGGGACTGGAAGTCAATAAACTGGGGGATTTTTTCTGATTAAAATTTTCCTGCTGAAGATATTTGACTTATCCAGGCACTCAAGATCTGAATTCAGTGTTGTGCTATGTGAGAGGGCATGTAGGGAAATACAAGTGGAGAGGCAAATTATTTCCCCAGTTATTTTTTAAACATCAGTGTAAGATGTGCACTAAACACTCAGAAGTATTAGTGACCTCATGAATGTGTCTATGAGCACCTTGAGAGGATAAAGGTCTGTTGCAACTGTGATTCAGCCAGCAAAATTCAGTAACAAAAGTATTTTGCTTCATTTTTTTGCAAAACCAAAATGATTGTGACATGGCCTCTCTCCCCAAAATGCTATGTATTTGCACTGGCACAATGTTTGATCACATTCACTTACATTCTCTTGCAACCTTTTTTTTCTCACCATCCTTTTGCTCTCTGCAGTGAAAGCAGGATTTTCTTGTTTTCATTTTAAAACCTGAGAGTGCCGTTTTCTGATGAGGTCATATGAAACAACGTACTCCTTCCTGATAAGAGCTTTGGCCACTTCCATTAGACAGTACCCTAAAATGAAAGAGTGTATGTATATATAGGTCTGTTCATAAGGTATGTATATGTGAATTGAACATTCTTTAGAAAGTGGTGATTTTGGAAAACATGTCTTGCATCCTGTTTTACTTGATTTCTCATCCCAAATTGCACCTCAAGTTTGTAATTTAGATGCAAAATGTTTCACACATCTTTGGTTATTCACACCACATTTAATGCAAACCAACCAGAGAGAACAAGGATCAGGAAAAACAAATTTGTAATACCTGAGTCCTTCCTCTCTTTCCGTGTTTAATCCACAGAATATTGTCCTTCTAACTTATTTTTTCTGTCATAAGAAAACTTGTCCATTTTCAGATCTCTCTGCTCACAATGATATTCATTCTCTTATTCCCCTGGTGCACTCAGAGCCCTTTGAGAAATGTTGACTGATTTACTTTTCTGACATTCCAGTTCTTTGATCCTCATGACAAATAAAGAACAACTCAAAACTTGGAACAGAGGAAGAGTGAAAAGCAGAGAGGAAACATACTCTTTCACGTTTCTTTTTTTCTTCTGAAAACACAACGGGGGCTATAGATGCATATTACTACTACTGAATATAACTTCCTCCATAAACAATATGTATATGTATGTAAATATGGGGAAAAAAAGGTTGTGGAGGATGGATGCTACTTTTTCTACATTCTTTTAAACACATTTTACTTGAACACCTTAAAAAGATGCTTATTGTATGAACTTGTCACCCTACAAAGCTGGATGAAAACCAGAAGAGGAAAGAGAATGACAATATTCGTACTCAGACAGGAGGATGGATGACAATAACACAACTAGCAAATATTCTTTTTTTTCTTTTTTTTTTGCGTGAAATGGCACAAACAGTAATTTGTCTCAATATCAGCATGGTATAAACCTGTCTACATAGAAGAGCTTCTAAAGGCAGACTGAAACTCTCTTGTTGGAATTTTACAGAGAAATTAATTATTTAGTACACATTCATGACAGGTACTTCAGTATTTTACACTACTACTGCGAAGAAACTAAATATTGCGTATACCTCCTGTCACTGTTGAAAACATTGCTTGAATATTAATGAGTGTTTCAAAATGTATGTTTGAGAAGAGTTTAGAAATAAGAATTCTGTTAAGCTAACTGATGTCTTCTAATGTACATCAAGAAAAAGATTAAAAGAGAGACATTTTATGCCCTGAAAAAAGTAAAACTTTCATAAATTTTATGCTTTCTTGACTTGAAATGTATTTTTCTCCTGCAAATTCTTAAGATAACATTATTAGATATTGTCATGGGTCAGCAAGCATAGTCCCGGAAGTGATGTTCTTGCAAAGGGGTGCTTAGAGCTTCCTCTGTGACCTGATAGAACCTATCAGCTGGCCAGTTTGAATATGGACAATTCTTTAAGCCACTTAACATTGTGAGCTCCTCTGTGATCCACACTTAAGAATAGACAACCCCCCCCCCTCCACAGCTCTGTCTCATTTCCGGCGCTGGGACAGGTGTCTGCGGGCCCCATGCGGGGGCCAATGGGCCTGGCCCAGGCCCTGCTTGGGCCTGGGCCAGGCCGGGACACAGCCGTCCTGGAGCCGATGGGCCCTGTTCCACCTGTGGAACCCCCCCACAGCCCTGCTCTGTGCAGACAGGCGGCTCCCCCTCTCCAGTGCGGCCAAGATTCAGCTGAAGCTGCCCTGCTGTCCAGCAAAGGATCATGTGACCAATAGTGATAAGCGAAATTCCAGCTGCAAGGCCTGGGTGAGATTAACCCTTTTAGTGCTGTGAAGAGCTGAAAACGTGAGGGAAGAGAAAGAGGAGATGCTTAAAGTTGAAATTCTGTTGTAAAGCTATGATATATCAGAGTACCCGTTGTAATTTCATGAAGGCATGGGGGGTGGAGTGTTCAACTTATACTTGAGAGCAAAAGCACCTGCGCTGAGATAGGCAGATGCTGATGCAGCTGTAATTTCATGAGAAATTCGAATAGGGAGAGATGGAAGCGATGAGGACTTTTGCTCCGAATGGGAAAGGAGAAAACCTCAGTTCCTAAAGATGCTTCCAGAGATAGTCCTAAAGATGAAGATGAGGAAGACCCTTTGCTCCCAGGGAAGGAGGAGGGCCTCTATTCTTAGAGATGAAATGCTCCCAGAGATGGGTGAAGAGAACTTTTGTTTCTGAACACCTCAACCTTAAAATTTTACCCTGGTAATTCAAGAGTGGACCCTCGAAAGCAGTTGTGGGAAAAGCTGCAAGTCGGGGGAAGGGACTCACATGCGAGCAGAGAACCAACGTGGGCGGCTGTCTCGTTGTGATCATGTTTTCATAGCATGGACAAGAGACACTCCTCTTCCTAAATGGACTGAACAAGGTTATTATGGAAGTGGTAAACAGACTGAACATCTCTAGGGTTGTCTTTTTACATTGTCAGTGGGAGAAGGGAGAAAGGTGGGGAGAGGAGAAGTGTTCTGAAGGTGTGGTATGATTTTTTTCCCTCTTTTAGGTCTGTTAATAAACTTATTTGTATTCTTTCGAGTTTGGTGCCTGCTTTGCATTTCTCCTAATTCTTATCTCACAGAAGGTAAACAGTAATGAGTATTTTGGACCAAACCACTACACTAAATTGGTATTTCCGCCCGGTTACAAACCAAAGCCGCTACAGATACAACAATGAAAACTTGCTAATAGCTACAAGAAAAGTTTTACTTGAAACATTGCTAAGGAGTAAGCAAAAGATAAATAATTTTTTGAAGCAAATTTGGGGCTTCATAAAGCTACTTGGAAGATTTTTCTAAGCATGGACATGCAAAGTGGATACAGAGGGAAGTGCTGAGCTCACCACAACATAGGGTTATTCATGTGTGTGTTTTGGAACAGTCATTTATTGGCCTGCCTGAAAATGTAAATTTGAGGTCACTATGGCATACAGAGGTTAGAGTAGGTTAGAATAGGAAAAAAACCAAAACCAAATAAAACACACAGTAATAAACAAGCTGTCTTGAGTCAAAACCAACCCCCGTGCTCAAGCAAGGCCACCTAGAGCCACTTGCTCAAGACCACATCTAGCTTTTGAGTACCTCCAAGGTGGAGGACTCTGAAGCCCCCACAGTAAAAATGCGTTTCTTGATGTTCCATTGGACATCCTCCGTTTCCATGTGTTGTCCATTGTCTCTATTCCTGTCACTGGGCACTACTGAAAACAGTTTGGTTCTGTCTTCTTTACACTCTCCTTTCAGATATCCATATACTGAGTGCTCTCTCTTCCCTCACCTAAACAGTCCCAGGCCTCTCAGTCCTTCCTTACAAGAGAGTTTCTGAAGTCCCTTCTTTGTGATATTTTGTTGAATTCTGTATTGTATATCCATGTATCTCTTTTACTGAGGAGCCCAGAACTGGACAGAGAATGCCAGGTGTGGCCTCACCAGTACTGAGTAGAGAGTAAGAATAATCTCCCACAGCTTGCTGACAATGCTCCTCTTAGTGCAGCTCAGGATACTATTACAGTTCTTTGACAGAAGGACTCATTTCTGGCTCATGTTCAGCTTGGTGTCCACCAGGACCCCCAGGTCCTTTTCTTACTGCTTTCCAGCTGAGTGGCTCCAGCATTTACTGGTGCTTGGGGCTCTTCCTCACCATGTGCACAACTTAGCGCTTCCCCTTGTTGAGCTGCACGGGGTTCCTGTCACTCCTTTTCTCCAGCCTGTTGAGGCCCCTCTGGACAGCACACAACCCTCTGGTGTATCAGCCACCACTCTCAGATTTGGGTCATCACCACAAGAGGTTCGTATGAAAAATGACATTTCAAAGCCAAAAGTTCACATATACGTGAAGCATGGAGGACAGCCTGGAGCCTGTCAGGGCTGAACTAAGAATTCTGGAAAACAAAAGCTGTGAAAGGACTGTCCGCCTAACTTTTTAAAGTAGATATAGACAGAGAAAAGACATAGAGAATCCTATATTATATCCCATGATATGTGCCTTATAATTGTTCGCTTTGATAAAAAGAATGTTTGATGACTGGCCAGAAACATCTGTTAACAAGCAAATAAATAATTAAATAAATTAATAAATTAATTCATTAATAAAGCTGGGTGCTGTAGGTTTTTCATGAGACTTTCTTTCTTTTCCTGGTAATTTATTAAGTTTAAAATATTTTAAAAGTCTAATTTAAGAAGTTTTCAGTTTTGTTTTGGGTTTTGAGCTTTTTAAGAAAACATTTATCTTGGCATTCAGTTTTGGAAGATTGTGTTCTGCCTCATGAATAAATAGAGCAAAATTCCTTATCTAATATTTTCATGTAATCAATGTTTTATGCAGTGAATAATTATATATTGCAAAATATGCATGTGTTCACACTACAGTGGCATTTGAATTTTGTGTGTAATTTATATGCAAGTATGAGCAAAATAAGAAGGATGCAAAGGTACGAATTAGCAGAGGCATTAAAATAATAAAAAAAGGCGGTTTTTAATATGAATTATATTTTTATTTATCACTGGTATTATAAACATGACAAGCACACCGACTGAGAATGTTTAGGAGGCTAAATAGTGAATAGCAACGCACATATTTTTTATAGATGTTAAGTAATTTCCGAAAAAGGGAAAAAAAGAAAACTCCGATGAAATCCTAGATAATTAGAAGTATGTGGGTTTTGACACTGTCTTCAATGAAAAAGTATTTTACCTTTTCTGTTCTTTGAAAAAAAATAATGAGAGCACTATCAAAAGGAACAGATAAATTAACATGTACAATAAATCTTCCACAATCTCAGTAATAAAGACTTTTCTAAATTACTTTGCTTTTAAAGCTATTAAACATATAGATTACTTAGCCTTAATTGACAGCTTTTAAAGATAATTCCAGATGTCTTTATCTTATGGGGTTTTTTTTAAATAACATGATGCTGAAGGTCATGCAATACTTGCATTGGGTAAGAATTGTTGGAGTATTTGGCAAGGTCTCCTCACCTCACAAAGTCAACTAATTCAAAACCTGTTAAATATTGTATAAGTATTTTTGTGTTTGAGATGAATAAGATATTGAAACCAAACAAAGGTATGGTTGTTAGTTACAAAGCACCTCATTCTTGCGTGTTTTCATTTCATTTCTGTGGAGAGGGAATGTCTTAAAAGGATAACAGAAACATACTTGATTAATTTGTTTACAGTCAAGCAGTGAAGCATACATCAGGAGTCACACTTTGACTAGGTACACTGTAAAGGACACAAGAGCAATCAGACTGATATGTTAATGGCTTATGAGTGGCAAAGATGAATGAAATATTTTTGATACATGAGTATATTATCTTCATACCTATATCTGTAATTAAATACATACAAATTAAAGGGAAATTAGTGCAAAATATTCTCTGCGTTCTTTTTTTTAATGGACACTGATTTATGCTAATTTTTTGTCCCTATTTGTTTTTATTTTTTGATGAGACTTTAGTAGTTTTACAAAAAAAATAACTCTTTGACAACTACTCATGATTCTCAAAGGCTGCTAGGATGGCAGAGGAACACACATCAAACTATAGCTTGGAAAAAGTAAGAAAGGCTTTATGCAGGCAAGATGTGAGCATAAAAATATTCTCTCCATAAGTCAGGAAAAACACCACGGAATCTATTCCTAAAAGGAAGAAGAGGGTGAAATTTTTCAAAAGTAAAATAAGAATAAATTAAAAAAAAAGGATAAAATAATAGAATGAAGAAAAGCCAGTCAGGAGTAAAACTATGTGGTAGATTCAAAGGCATCTCTGGACTTGTCAGCATCACTGCCTGGTGAGTTTATGCAGAAACTTGCCTCTGGCTTTTTCAGATGCCACAGCTGGAAGAATATCTTCCACTTTTTGACTTTAATGTCCTTGAAGTGCCATCTGAATGAGGGTTGAGAGTCAGTGGAATAAACTAATAGTGTTTTCTTACAATTATTTATAACAAAAAGGGCCAGAGATACATTAAGTAGAACAACTATCAGAAAAATATTCTTGACATATCAAAACTAGATGTTGCTTATATCCTAACATATATTTTTGGGAAACACAGAAAGTTTTTGATATAATACTTAGTTCATTTAGCAATTACAAAAGCTTACTTTTGCATATTTCCAAAGAATTAGACATAACCTCAACTGTTTGCACATCAGTGAAGTACATGAAGAAAATAAACAATTTTTTTTTTTGTTTGAAATGATAAACTGTCCTAAGAAGTTGGACAGTTATATGATTCCATAATGGATCACAAACTCTGTACATTCTACTGTGAAGGGAAAGAATGGGAAAAATCCTATACCATCTCGATCATTTCCCATAACAGCTGAATTTCAGCTACATCTTATTGATTCTTATATTAGTTATGGCATTCTTGCTCTGATCTTGGTGGTATCTTTGTTTGTATCTTTAGATGAATGGCACCAGAGGTCTACTTTGAATAAAACTATCAACAGTTCAGTGGATTTACCAAATCCATGTTACTAAAACTATGGAGTAACTGAGACTGAAGAAAGGATTCAAATTAATCACAAACCAGGCAGTTGTACACCTGTGAGTCCCACCTGGTTTGATCATTTAGAAATGACCAGAAATGGCACCATCAATGAAATGTGAAAGTACACAAAGACTGCTTTTGTTTAAGCCTCTCTGTCACCAAAACAGGAGCTTGTGCTGCATACTGAATCCAGTAAAAGGGATCTGAATATATGCTGATCAAATAATACAGATGTGCTTTGACAAACCCAAAATATGCTCTTGTTTTATGTGTAAATATTTTACCTGAATATTTAAATCAAACCTGTAGGCTTCCCAACCTGGTCCATGGAACAGGTTACATCATCTTGACTTGTAATTTTAGGATGACCAATATTCCTACTGATTTCCAGCATTAAGACTCTTCCAAGGACATTCCTAAAGAAAGGGTAAAGAACCAAGTCACAAATAAAATCAAATTATAATGTATCACCCTCTTTGTAAAAAGTGCCATATGGAATGTTCTTTTCAACAACAGAAGTGTACTAAAATCTTAGGAACTTTAAGCCTTAAAGCCAGTTCAAGATTTAAAGAAACTCAAACACAACCCTTTGGAAAAAAAAATCATTTTGAGTCCCTAGCTGACTTATTGCTTTGAAATTCTTCTTAAACACAGACATATATTGTATATATATGTATCTATACACATGTAAATCACTGTTTGGGAGAATGGATAACTCTAATATTGAATCAAATTATAACAAAAAAATTCTGGATCATCACAACAGATAAGAAATTATTTTGCTTACAGAATTATTTTTTTTTAATAGACCATGTAGGGGAAAAATGTTCTTAGTTCATTTATGAGATAAAATTTTAGGCAAAAATAGTATTAGAGTTAGGGAAATTCTTGCTATCAAAGAAAAACACATTTATGCAAAAGCTGCATTCAAATTGTAATGTTCGATTCAGAAGATGAGAGAAGAGATTAAAGAGAATAGTTCAGTGCTAGGCACCAGCAACAAATATCTGCTTCAACTGCCTGACCACTTCAGAGCTGACCAAGAGTTAAAGCATTTTCTTGAGGTCACTGTCCAAATGCCTTTTAAACACTGACAGGCTTGGGACATTGACCACCTCTCTAGGAAGCCTGTTCCAGCACTTCGCCAGTCTCTTAGTAAAGAAATGCTTCCTCATGTAAAGCCTGAACGTTCCTTGGCACAGCTTTGACTCATTTCCATGTGTCTTGTCAACAGACAAGGAGGAGAAGAGTGAATCTGTGAAGATTGATGAGGTCACCCCTGAGCCTCCTTTTCTCCAAAGTAGAGAAACCTAAAGCTGTTAGTGACTCCTCATAGGATGTTCCTCTAAGCCTTTTCACCAGTTTTGTTGCTCTTCATTTTTCTTGGAAAAATACTGAAAGGAAAATAAATTTGTTTCAATTTGTAAACTTTCTTGTTTTTATGGGGTTTTCCCACTTGTCTTGGTAGATCAGCTTAAACTGTAAGAAATCCAACAAGACAAGACCCAGCACCTAAGCAGCGTTCTCTGTTAAATATGCTCTGTGACTTTTTGTCAGGACTCTGTGCATTAATTCTTTACTATATGAAATAGGAAGTATATAGTAATAATGTTTCCACTGCCTCTCGAAGTAGCTCAGAGGATCAACTACCATATCAGGATAGTTTATTAAGTTCATTAGGATCTCAGCTTGTACAGAATTCCTTTACTGAATAAGTGCACTGTGAATAGTGAATATCCATTAGTTACATTTGCAGCATTCCTAAAACTTTTTTTTTTTAATGTTCAGCCATTATATAAATTCCTACACCTAAAATGAGAGCTAAGTACTTTCACTGTATTAAAATAGTAAACATTGAAACAGAAACTGATTTTCCTTACTTACATTAATTCTCTAAAAGAGCAGGATGCTCCTGCCATGGGAGCCATATCACAGTTAAGCATATACACCTCTTGTTAACAAACACTGGCTAAAAAAGCTCAATAGGAAGCCCTACAAAATGTTCATCTAACTTGCTTTTTGAGGTTGTTTTTAGCAAGATATTTTTAGACGCATAAAGACTAGAAATGGAACTGTATGAAACAGGGAAAATCAACTTTGTACTTAGTTTTACTGTACATCCAGAAAGATAAAACACTGTTCAAGTTGGTGCTTCTTTTTTAAGTAAGTATTAAATGAATAGGAAGACACTACCCTAAAATAAATGTCAAGAGATCATAGTCTAATAATTCTAATGAAGGAACACATCATTCACAATGATAAACAATTTACTGATTATTTGTGCGCTTTTTGCTAAATCTTAATTTAATTTTTGTTAATTATATGGACATTACTAATTTTTAATCACTTGGATTATGGAAAAGATCATGTATACAGCCCTCTGAGAGTACCTAGAAACTTACAATGTAGCAAATTTTGTATTTCAAATCAATTACAAGGTATACTGCATAACCTAAGACTGCACAAAAATTGTAAGATTGTTATTCACAGGAAGCCAAAACTTAGTGAGAACCTCTGTCAAGCACCTAAATTCACACCATTTTCCCCCCAAAAAAATCTAAAGTAAACCGTCTACCCAGGAAGTTTACACAATGTTTTGTTGTGTCTGTGCAGTAACAGTAAAACTTGTCTAAAATGAAGTCTCTCTTCTTTCTGTTTTTTTTTTTTTTTTTTACTATTTTTAAAAGATGACTCTGCTGCTGGTATTTCACTAAGAACAGTAGAAAAACTGCTGTGGGTCAGACTAGAGGTCCATTTATCCCAGTACATCATCTCTGAAAGTGGCCAAAAGCAAATGTCTTGAAGAAAAGAGCAACATGGGGCAGATATATAAGCAGAAGTATTTTTATTCCCTTTAAAAAAACAAATTTGTGTCAGTTTAAATAATTCACTGGAAAGACTCTCAGTTTGAAAGGAAGAAGCCAGAAGGAAGAAAAAGTACCACAAACTTCTCTTCATGCCAGCCTACTTCTGAAGGTCCTGTGAACTACCTAGCTCAATCTCTCACTAGGAAAAAGGGAAGATGAAGTGATTCAAGTCTCCTGTTGGCTACCTCCAACCACCAGCATTCAAGGACAAGGCATCAGGAGAAAGTACAGCTGCAAATAAGACTTGTATAGCAGCCAGCAAAGAGAGATGGCCAGAATCCATCTGGCTCAGTCACGTTTCTCTTGCCTTAGCATCTTTCCATTAAAAAAACTGCTGTAGAATTGTGTGGATCAGAGAAAAGAGAGAAATGTTACACATATGCAATGTCCAATGACCAGTCAGGAAAATAATTTCTTTAACGGAAAAGGATAGGAATCTAGGCATTGGCCGTTTGAATAACATTTAGGATTAGACACAGCTTCAGAGACAAATATGACTATATGATATACAGGACAGCTAAACACTGAGTTTCACATTTTCAGTCATGATGTCTCACATTCTGGCCTTTGTTTGGAGCTGCTCTAGTGCTATCCAATGTGTAAATTGGACTTAGACCTTTAGTCACAATTCCCAGTTAACTGCTTTTTATGGTTAGAGATCATTCCCCAAGTTAGAAGTAACAGTCTAACAGCCCTTGAATATCCACCAGAGTAGGTACTAGGAAAAAAAAGGGTTTTTTTCTATAGGTCTTTCACCTGAATAACAGGATGTCAATTATGAAAATGTTAACAGCTGCTACTATGTATGCATAGCTTTGTAACATTGTAATTACAGTCTCATGGCTGAGAAATGACTCCATGACAATGTTCAGGCAAAAATGTTTTCACATGACAGTGTTTGTGTTACCAGAATACATTTCTTTTCAAGTGCATCTGTGATATGTTTAAGACATATATAATATATAATAATTATATTATATACATATAATTATATACATATATGATATAAAATATAATAATTATACCTAAGAAGCCAGGTTAGATCCAAAATGTCAGTTTATAGTCAAAAAAAGATCATTAAAGGAGATTGCTGAACACCTGTAGGAATAAAATTTTCAATAACAGCATGGGCTAATCAATTTAATCCAGAATTTAGACTTGTAAGTAAGATTGCTTAAGAAAAAATTCTCTTTATATTCTCCATTAGTTCTGCAACACTGGAAAGAGCCTTTTCAGTGTTGGACAACTTGACATCATGAGAGGCTGTCCTGGTTTTGGCTGGGATATAGTTAATTTTCCCAAGTAAATGGTACAGTGCTGTATTTTGGATTTAATATGAGAGTAATGTTGGTAACACACTGTTATTTTAGTTGTTAAGCAGTGCTTACTTCAAGGACTTTTCAGTGTCCCATGTTCTGCCAGTGAGCAGATGCTCAGTTGTGGGGAAGCATCATGAGGGCAGCTGACCCCAACTGGCCAGAGGGATATTCCACACCACAGAGCACCATGCTTTTTATATAAACTGGGGGACTTGGCTGGAAGGGGCTGATCGCTGTTTGGGAATGGGCTGGACATTGGTCAGCAGGTAGTGAGAACAATTCTACTGGGCACCAGCTGAATCTCTTGGGTCTTATTCCTCTCTCCTCTCCTTTTCATTACCATAAACATAACCATAACCATAAGTAGTAGTAGCAGCAGTATTAGCATCAGGAGTAGTATACTTTCATTTGTTTCAACTATTTAACTCATTCTTCTCTCAAGCTCCAAGGTTTACCTTTTCTTTCCAATTCTCTTCCTGACCGTAGGGTGGGGAGAAGGGAAGATAATTGGGGACAAATTGGCTGCATGATATGTAGTTTCTGTCTGGGGCTGAACCACTGTAGACACCCGTCTGAGTCTTTGCTGTTAACAAAAAGGAGCTGTAACAGTAACAGTAACAATTGGTAGCAGTAACAGTTCCATTCAAAAGCTGAAAAGAGAAATATTCCTTTGTAAAACCTCAGTCCTATTTGACTTATTTGTAGCAGATAGGGCACTTTTTACAGTAAAGAAAAATTTCTAATGGGCTGCATTTATGAAGACAAGGTCCCTACATTATTTCAGTTATTTGAAGAGGCAGAATAAAAGATACATCTCCAAGAAAGAAAGCACTAAGTAAAATATTAATTTAAATCTGCAACAAATATAAATCCCAGCAACGTTCTTTGGATTTGACCACTCAGTAAATACCTTTATGAAGGCAATTTTTGAATCTTTTTTAGAACAGAACAGTTAGATGCACACACGATGTCAGAAGCCATATATTTTTAGTGACTTGGTATTAAGACAGAATTAGCAGTAATGTTCATATACTGTATAAAGTTAATATCCCAAAAGACATTTCAACACTGCTGGTGTATTTGTGATCTAATTGAAAGATATAATGATTGAAAGATAATAGCCTAAAATTAGTTCACCTTGCCACAAAACAGATGGAAATTTAAAATTCAGTTTATTGCACTTTTTATTATCTCTTTCTCAGCTTTGCAGCACTTTTAAAAACCAAGCAAACAATGAGACAGCTATACAGGTGTTTTTAACATGCACCTTTGAATGAGGAAAACAGGATCTGGAAGACAGGGATAGGAGGCAGAATGAAGTCCTGATAATTGAAAGGGAGACGGTCAGTGACCTATTACACTCTTAGACACACATAAGACTGTGGTTCCAGATGGGAGGTCAAATCCTGTGTTAAGTTTTGGGCCCTACACTACAACAACGACATTGAGGTGCTGGAGCATATCCAGGAAAAGGCAACAAATCTGGTGAAAGGTTTGGAGCACAAGTCTTATGGAGCAACTGAGGAATCTGGGGTTGTTTAGATTGGATATGAGGAAAGATTTTTTCACAGGAAGGGTTGTTAAGCTTTGGAACAGGATGCCCAGATAAATGGTGGAGTCACCATCCCTGGATGTATTTAAAAGATGAGTTGTGACTCTTAAGGACATGGTTTAGGATGTTGGTCTCAAAGATCTTACAGGGTTTTTCCCAACCTAAATGATTCAATGAGTCTATGAATTTGAATTAGAATCTTTAATATCCCAGAATAAACTGGTATAACACAAAGTACTGTTCGCTGGACAATTTTTGGACTGCAGCACCATATCACCGCAGGCCTGGTTCCTACGGTATATCACCGTGTCCCGCAGCCATAGGGAGGAGGAGGAGGAGAAGATCCAGCAGGCAGGAATTGTGCAGCAAGATTGATTTCTTGAATTATTTTACAAACTCTTTTATAAACTTTTTTCTTCATAGTCTAATTGGACAAAGGACCAACCACCCCTTGGGGGCGATTGGCCAAAATCCTAAAACATCCATTATCAAAATATTTTCTACTATACCATAAACAAGACTTTCCAAGGTTGCAGGTGGCTTGGTTGTTTACATTCCCTGCTACCTCTTCTGTGAGAGAGAAAAGTCTCTCACGGACTTAGAAAAATAACAAGAAGATCCTCACTAACAGCATTTTTGTACCTACAGCACCGTATTTAACATGTTACTAAAATGTGAAATGAATGTATTAGGTGTTAAAAAAACACAACCATGTCATTTAAGCATCTGACTTTTAGTTCTTTTTCCTGTTGCATAAATCACAGATGCTATGAAAGTTCTTAACTGAGAAACTGTTGAAGCATATATGGCCTTTGTAGCCAAGTTGGGAAATTTTATATTTCTTAGATTTTTATTACAGGCTAATAAACTCCAGAAATGCAAATAGTGTGAAAAGGGATTTATCAAAGTATTTTATTAACTTGCATCTGCTCAACAGTGTCATAGGTAATGTGGTTTTTTAAGAATATGTTACTACCATGATAATTAAAGTAATTTCAGAATTTTATGGGACTTGAACACATTTAAAATAACTAATGGAAATTGCCCAGGTTTCCTAATATTGCACTCTAACAGACATTCAAACTGGCCCTTGTGTTCAGGATGAATGGTAAACTACTCAGCTGTCCACTACTAAGAGAACATCACCTTATGATGTTTAAACTAGACACTACTTCTACCCCCTTTCTTCTGCCCCATAAAATCTTAATGATCATAGGACTTCTGAAGTTTATTTAATACAAGCTCTAGATCAAAGCAGTATCACCAAAAATGGATTGATTTAATCATGTTTTTGTCTCGTAGAGAAGACCTCCAGTGATTCAATCTTGTAATCCACCACGACCCTCAGGGCTCTTCAGCAGGGAAGCCTCCCAGCCCATGTGGAGGCTGCTTGTTTCCACTTTGCACTTCTCCTTACTAATATCCATGAAGCTTTCTGTCAACGAAATTCTCAGGTTCCTTGAGGGATGAAAACTCTACCTTTCAATATGCCAGCTGCTTTCCTCCATGAATTTAGCATCAGCAACACTGAATGCAATCAATAATGCAATGCTTTTAATATTTAGTTCTACACTGCTTATTTAATGAGAATTATCAAGGAAAAAAAAATTATAGATTACCAAATAAAAATACAGATTTAAGTGTCAGGAATCCAATCCTATTAACAAAACAGTAATCTAGAGCAGCTGAGAAGATATTCTGTAGGTTTTAATACTCTTTTTTGTATAAATACTGTATTTTGAATACACAACATTAATTTTTCAAAGTCTTTCTGCTAAAAATGATAAAGTAGATTTGTCAGATAGACTATTCAGATATCTAAACAAATTTTATTTATTTATGATGACTTTATAAAAATAGTCACTGAAATCTAAATTGTGTGGAAACAGGAATTTTTTTTTGTTATCCTGACGAAAACTAAATTTTCATATTGATTTAAGTGAAAATATTTATGTAAATCCTCCTACACATATGTACACACTTTCTATCCCTACAAAAATAAAAGTACAATATATGCAAAAGTAAAAAAGGACTGTCGCTCATGTGATGTTGATTAAAACTGCTTGAACTTATTTTCCTGATGAAATCTCACCAAATAGGTAATCCATTTTCTTCAGCTCTTCTCCTGTTTGATTTGTTTCTAAGAAATTAGTTTTTACTCTACATATTGCGTATCTATAATCTAATGTATTAATTGAAAGATAATGACTGAAACAGGAATGGGGATACAAATATTGCTGCTAGCAAGAATTTTTCTTGCTTCTTTCCAGTCCCACGACATACTTTTCTCTCTCACAGAAGATATTAGCAGAGTTCTATAAACTACAAACACCTGTGACCTTGCAGAGCTTTGTTTATGGTACAGTAGAAAAATATTTTGACAATGGATGTTTAGGATTTTAGGCAATCACCCCAAGGGGTGGCTGATCCTTTGACCAATTAGACTATGAAGAAAAAAGTCTATAAAAGAGTTTGTAAAATAATTCAAGAAATCAATCTTGCTGCACAATTCCTGCCTGCTGGATCTCTCTTCTCCTCCCTACGACTGTGGGACACCGTGATAGAAGAAAGCTTGAATCTTTATTCTAGAAGCTCTTTCACAGTCAGAGACTTGATAAAGCTTAACTAGTAAAAATTCAGAAGCCAGCAGAGATCAATTTGTCTATATAAATAAGATAGCCCCAAAAATTCATAAGTTATACATATAAATTATATTTTAACAAATGTATCTATTTACAGGGATAGAAGAGTTTATATAAAGGGGCTGACATTTTAGGCAAGATACTTGTTCTGCTGAGATGCATTTGAAGTTTCACTGTGGAGGCCATGGCTGCCACAAAGAACACAGTCTTTGTCTCCAGCCCTGTACTTTTGTTCCGTGCAAGTGACATTCTCCTCCTTTGGGAAGGACACTGTGAAAGTCCACCTTGTTTGCACAGTAGCCTGCCTATGTGGAACAGACTTCAGAATTGGGGACATTCCTATCAGGTTTTCCTATTAAAATATTTTTTGGTTGCTTACCTAGAATGATATCATTATCTCAGTTATCACTAATAATAGTATACTATATGTAGTGTGTATATATACTTAGTATACAATTATTGACAATACAAAATCTTTCCTCCTACCACTGGATTAAACAGTTTCCTAGCAGGAGCCTTGCTGGGGAAGAGAATATATTGCAGACATGGAGAGATATAACATTGAAGCATTGAGGCTAATTCTCAGACTGTTTTGGAAGGGGAACTGGCATTGCAAATCAAATAGTTTTAGACTCTGTGTATACAACAGCTTTTGGGGTTGATTAAAAGACAAAAAACCTCACCATGATTCTTGTTAATCATATAAAAAATTAGGAGGGTAGGAAAAAGCAATCAGATTGTCACAAAGCAAAGGAGGACTAAGATTTTTACTCTTAAAGTGATGCCCAAGGAGGACAAACCAGCCCATCTGTAGCTTTCTCATATGACAGAAACAGAGGCAACCTGCTGCTGTGCTAGTCTGGGGAAATGGCCAAAAAGCCAGATTCCTTCACTGAAAAACAAAACAAAAAAATCTTAACAGGGAAAAAGCAGCCTGGTACCTCAGTTTCTCTGGAAGTGAAATACTATAATCTCCACAATAATTATTTTAATCCTTGAAAATCTCAGCACTGTAGTACTGAATGCAAGAGTACTTATAGGTGTATTTGTGTTGACATATCGATTTATTCAGGGGTTTTACACCCTTTTTAAGGGAGATAAGTGTACCTGTTTTACAGATTTTGCTAAAATGTGCTTCTAAACCAATCAGGTTTATTCATGTAAGGAATATTAACATACAGCCTAGTTCTATGATACAGGTCTCAATGACAAAAAGTGTTTAACTGAGCTACTGGTTCATCCTAAAAGTATTTGCTTATTGTCAAAATTCTTCATGGTGCCTTTAACGGTTTCAAATATTACAGAAAAGGAAAAAAAAACCAGCTTCTTTTTTTAAAACTCATTTCACTATTTAGTAGCCTCAGTAAGACCTATTTTGGAGTTATAGAAGCATATAAAGTTGAAAAATCTAGTGCCGATAAGAGTCAACTCTATTGGAAAATAATGAAATTCTTTTTAAAGCTAGCACAAAGCCTGATGTTTCCTTCCCCTGCCCCCCTCCAGTGCCCAGCTTATATTTTCCCCACATTTATCTATCATTTCTTTCTCTTAAGATTCATGGGAGATTTCTGGGCTTAGACTTTAATATTAGTAATCTTATTAATCTTTTAAACTTTCACAAGCCTTAAGTGAGAAAACAACATATGGCTTTGCAACAGAGCACCTCTGGAGATTTTATACTCCTCAAACAGCACATAAAATCTTATGTTGTGCTCATTCTTATTCATTGCTTGTCTGTCCATATTTTAACCCTGCAAGTATCAAGGTATCAGTCTAATTCATTATGTTTTATTTGGTACCATCTGCACCTTGCGGATTGTATTAATGGAAAATTAAAATCTCCTTTCACAAGGGCAGTGCATAGGTGTTAACTCAGTAACAGGTCTGTTCCTGCAATGAACAGCAAGCTAGGTGACTACTTCTTGCACCAAGGCAGTCACAACTCTGTCAGGCCAAAAAGCTGCAACTGATACATGACATGAAGTATTCAGTCAGGATTATGGCTCCCGAGGACAAAAATCCTGCAATTATAGTCAGACATATTTTAGAGCCTAATGACCCACACTTTCAATTGTTAAAAAAGGGAGGACTCTTGTTTATATTAGGTGATTTAAGAATGACACTATTGAATGCAGAATTCCATTTAAAAATTATATCAGGAACATTAGGGATTCATAGTTAAGCATGCATATCATAAAAAGCTAGTACTTTATCAATTTTTAATAATAAATGGTAACAGTATATACGTATACTGCATACAAAAGACATTAAAAGAACATTAAGGTTGAGAAATCAAACATTTAGAACTTAGGGAATGACAGACTAAATTAGCCCTTTTGTGCATAGGCATTATGACAGGTTTTTTCGACAACATATAGGAATACTGTAGCAGATCCAGGAAGGATTAAAAAAATCTTATTTTGCTTGGTTTCAGCTTAAAGTCTGAGCTATAAATGGCTGTCTTTTCTTTTTCTTTTTTTTTTTTCCCTAGTCTTCTTATTCATACCATCTTCTTCATAATATCTGTGGTTCCTGCAAAAAAAAAAAGTGTCTGTGATCAAGTACAGATAAAGATATTCTTTCCTGGAAAAAGCAACTGTAGCAACTGGTAAAAGGATCAGCTAGGAAAGATAATACAGAAGGATAATACAGAATAAGGCATAGGTTTATCCTTGTTTCTGCTTGTGTGTTCATAAGAATCCTGTCCTTGCCCTAAACCTTATTGTGACTGGGGAAATCTTTGTGACTGAGCACTGTTTCTGTAGTCCTGAAGAAATACAATAAATATTTCCAAAAGCACATTGACAGAATACATCCTTTTTTGGGAGATGCCATTAGTCCTTATTAACTAAAATTAAGAAGGAGCACATCTTGAAATTAATCCTTTTATTGTAAGATGAGGGTTTTTTCTTCAAAAAGCTTGATGCTGTTAGTCTGTCGTGAATTTTCAATCTGCATCATAACAGATGATTTTAAACACAGATGAAAATAATTATATAAGGAGGGAGACAGAAATAACCATTTATTGTCACAGAAGCAAATATTACTCAGAATTATGAGAGCAAATATGTTTATTTTTATAAATCCTTCATAAAAGTGTTTTATCTGCTTTCTGTTTAGTTGCAAACTAAGAGCAAAACGCAAAGAGTGCACACAGGTATCACACACTTGGGTATTTTCCTGTATGCTTTGTAAGCATTATTGTTGGTGAGAAAAATTGAATCATGTTTTTTATAGGACTACAGTCATGCTTGATTTGATAACCAAGATCTTGTGTTCCTGGATTGTACCAAGTATGTTTGTCCCCCATATGGGGGAGGATCACCAAGAAGCTACAAATCTCTGCTGTGCATGGACTTTTTAAGGAGTTATCAGTTAAAACAATTGCAAAGTAATTTTTTGCTTTGTATTTGTGCTAACCATGTTGGTAACCACGTTGTCAATTAGTGCCACTGCCAACATGTAGAGGCATAAAGAGTCTAGTACTGCTCAAACACCATGGAACACCCGTCAAAAGATGTAAGTCCAAATTCAATTTGCAACCAATTTCGAGTAAAATAGAACTATTTTAAAGTGTCACAGAAGTATTAAATTATATCAAATGGTATTTAAGGGTATTAAAGTACTCATCCTTCTGGGAGAGTTAATATCAAGCCTAAATTCCTTACTTTATTTGGTGCATTGTGCAGAGAAATTTGCATAAGCTTTGAAACATGGCCTAAGTAAAAATTAAATGAAAATATCAAAATGTTTAATGGACATTTTTATTTTATTTCTTCTCTGAGCATACATTATTATAAAAATCACCCATGTATGGTTTCATTTGTTTTGTATTTCACCTTCTATATCATAAACTTCTTCAAAGACCAAAGGAATGACTAAAACAGTGAAAAGCTTGTACCTATTTTCCCAAATAAGTATCACTGGATATCTAAACAAAGTCACAATTCATCTCATTCATAGCCATTTCAGCCTATAGCAGATGTGTGCTTTGAAAAAATTTATTGGCCTTATGAATAAAGATTAGCATTCTTATCTTCATCTCCATTGGAGAGAACATTATTCTATAATAAATGGACATTGAATTCAACAGTGGGGATATTTAAAATAAAATTGACCGGCTTCATTGGCTACATTTTCAGAGCACCCCATGGAAGGGATTCACACAAATACTGTTAATAAAAAGCTTTACAGATCCTTTATCTCTGTCTTTATGCTCAACATAATTTCTAACTAATGTGAATGAGGAAATGTAAAAGACAGGAAGAAAATTAAATAAATCAGACCAATTAGAGGTTTTAAACTGAAAAATACTCAACCATATCCAGTTCAGCTGTAAATGTGTAATAATGCTAGTTAGGGGTTAAATATTAGTCCTGCAGGAAGGTGCTCAAAAGTCAGAAGTTTGGCAACGATTTGGCTCTCTTTCTTAGCTACGTATGGTAATGACTGTATAGGTAAATGAGTAAAAGAAAGATAATGAAACAACAGGAGGTTAAATTTTAGGTATTTTTAGACAGCATCTAACTTCAGCAATGGTTGTTGTTGCTAACAATCTGGCAGTTCTTAGAGGAAAAGCAGATTTAATGTAAAACCTAGTTAAAACTCAATGACATCACTGAAATTGAGCAAAAGTATATGCACACAAAGTGACAGAGCATATCTACCAAAAAACATCTCTTTTTTTTTAAACTCCAATGGCTTTTATATTTATTCACATCCATGGGTTTATCAGATCAATAATAAGTGAGAAAAATCTTCCATCAATAACAGCCTTGGATATCAAAGATAGCTTTGTTGGGTCCTGAATTGACCAGAAAAAAACAAACGAGCAAACCAAAACAAACCCCCCCACAAAATGAAAAACAAACAACAAAACAAATCCAAATCCAACCCCAAACCAAACAACTATGACTTGAAGGGTGAATTGAACTAGTAAATAAGGCTGAGATTCCTATTAAAATAAAAAATAAATGTCAAAACCCAAGGAAAAAAAAGTCCCAAAACCAGAAGACATTTCAAAGGAAAATTTCACATAAATTATAGAAGAGGGAAACATAAGGGAAAGTGATCTTGGTTTTCTGGACAATATCATCCCTCTATATAAATAGATTATAGACGAGGACTAGGGCTTCATCATCAAAGACCAAGATATCTTGGTCCCAAGCACCTGTAGGCTATTGCTTTCTCTGTTACTCTTTTTTTTTTTCTCAAGAATAATTTATAATGCCAGTCCCAAAGAATGGAAACAGCGGGGAGAAAACAACAAACCAACAAACCAAACACATAAAAACATCCACAAGCTTGGTTTCTTCACATCTCATTATAATAGTGAAGTTTAATAATTTCAAAATAAAATGCATTTCCCCCTCAAGACTTTTAAATAAATAATAAGAGTGGTAGTAGTAATAATGTTATAATAAGTTATTGCCATATGGCTCTCATTCCTGATCAGGGGAATAAATGAGAGAACCATGCGTGATCTCTTACTATGCTCAGGGGGTGTATAGTCATTTATGATGTTTTTAAATTATATTGTTGATATGGAGAATGAGAGTAAGTTATATTAGTTTTTTAATTAATGTTCATATTACCTGCTGGCTATTCTTTCATTTGACTTTCTGGAGTTAAATCAAGAAGTCCTGTAGCATGATTAAATTGTGGTTACCAATAACATACCGACCAGCAAAATACCCCATGCCCAGAGAAGAACAGTGGATTGGTTTGTTTGGGAATCGCCAAGCTCACAGAAGTGCCAGGTATTTTTCAGAGTGAGGGGATAGAGGAAGGGCAGCCTGGGGTTGTGACAACACAAGGGGTGTCACTGTCTATAGGGGCTGCCTGTCACTTGACTGCCACAGGAGAGGAACCAGTTTCTTCAAAAGACATGGTGGCAAAGGCTTTGGTCTGTGTCCTTGAATGTTGCTAAAGCACTGTCGCTCTTACTATTAAACATTTTTATATAGCTGTTTTATATCCATAAACTTATTGCTACTTCTGTCTTACAAGTGAACTGTGTCATTCCATCCATGACAAACAGATACTAAAGAAAAGAATTTTGTCTCCTCCAGACCATAACTCAGTTTGCTTAGAAGAGCCAAATTTAACACCATTTTCCCGAAAAAAACAAGGTTTAGGGAAGACTGAGGTTAAAAAACCTAATTGTTTTAACTTTTCTATTTGATTACTTTCTTACTGGGGTAAATAAATATTGTTTTGTTTTGGAAAAAAAAAAAAAGGCTTTTCTGACTTGTACTGTTTTCTAGACACAGACATAACAAATGCTTTTTAGTAGGGGTTACAGACCAAGCAGGTGTCAGCACTGCTATGTGCTCGTTACCACTTCACATGCACCTACCATTCCTACAGCCATCATGAGATATCTTTTAACTAACTCAGGTTATCTAAATCTACTCTTTACTTCCCTACATTGTTGTGTGATGTTAAGACTTCTTATCACTTCCAACTTTCTCAGGTAGCCTTTTACTAAGAATCTGTTTAGCTGATCAGAGCAAAGGTCTGTTGGATCTGAGTCCTCTCACTGTTTTAAGTATCTATGCACAGGAGCATTCAAATGCTGCAGAGTCCTTTCCAAGAATGCAAGATCACTAAGCAATGCTACACATGATTTCAGATGTGGCACATCATGTCTTTTGTAAAATATTGATCGTTCTGGACACTCAAAGTAGCTAACTTACCTAGGATTTCTCATTTCCATTTTATTTACTTAGAGGACTTCTAGTTATGGCAAGGTGCATAATTTTGCCTGGTCAGTTTTATGAATTGTGTAACGTGAGAGATGATTTCTTTGCTCAAGCAATTACATAATCAAATGCAACCGTCTCTGATTGCTCATCCAACACCATGGCATACCGCACTATTATACTGTGGCAATTTCTCGCTGTTTCCTTGTGCTTGTAAGATATTTTTGGTATATCTATGATTTCTCATTTCCTCAAAATAGAGTGGACAGCAGAAAAGACTTAAACAAAACAAAGCTTTACTAAGATCATAAATATAAATAGGGAGAAAACTGAGAAGAGGAAAACAAAGCCTTCCAAAAACCAAAAGGAAGAAAATAAATTTTTCATGTTAGCTACCAATATGCTAGATTTAATCTGGAAAGAGAGAGAACTGTGAAATCAAAGTTTAAAATAAAACCAGAGGAAACATTATTGATCTGTCTGTATTTTGCCTCATGTCTGTTGCGTAGCGACTGAGAGAGAAGGTTTTGTTACCACAGTTGCCAGAGCTTTGGAAAACTCCACGCACTTGAGGATATGCCAGTAAAGTGCTGGTGGAAAAGTGGCTAGTTCACAGAACCCTAACCATAGACGGATGTGTGTTGGAAAACACCTTAAAATATCATTTAATGTATCCCCCCAGCCATGGGCCAGATAGATAATTTGGAAAAGAACTCAGAAGAGTTTTGCAGGAAAGCCATAAAGCAGTTGATATGACAAGGCTCATCCTTGAAGAGAGGCAGCCACTGATGTAGGGTCATCAGTGGTGCCTGCTGAGATTTTGGAGCTGCAGATGGCCAGAGGAGATCAATACCCTGGTTGGGACAGAATGCATGGCCAGTATCTCTCCTGTTTTTTTCTTGCTTTCCAAATTCTCTTGCTATCCATTCTTCTTTGTTCCTGTTTTTCTTCAACCCCTAGCAGCTTCCTGAATTCATCAGGCAGTTTTTGCATTCATCCTGCATTCTGAAGCAGAGTTTGTGGTCTTGAGCTTCAAGGAAAGATAATTATCAAGCACCTACAGAAGAAATAAAGTTTACCTGGTATTTCTCCAAGAAATGTAAGAAAATAATTTCTTCTGCAGTACGAAACTTATATCATTTCAAAAATACTAACATTTCTAATTTACAAGATTGATAAATTGGAAATAAAAGATGGAATAAAAATAAGACTTAGGTACACATAGTGTGTATATTTTTAATCCCTCATCTGTCTTCTTAAATAAATAGGAAAATTACTAACTTATAACACCGCTGTAATGCTAAGGAGTAATAATTTCCATTCTCTTTTCCAGATTGTGGTTCTATTGAACTATAAATGGAATTTATAAATTTTTTGTGGTTTTTTTCTTCGAACATATGATATACTTACATCATTATTGCCCTGGCCTGTGAACATCCACAAGAACAAATTACTTCAAGGCAATTTTTTTATTTCTACTGCAGTCTTAAACTGGATACTACCTACTCAGGTATAATTCTCTGAATGTTGTAAATACATATTAGGATTGACAGAAAAGAGGTCAGCTGGCTATTTTGGACCAGTTGTCTATCATGAAAAATACATTGCTACTAGAAGAATAAAGAATTAAAATCCAAGTTAAGGTAGCTTAAGTTACAGTCAGAATGAGATGCTGAATGACATCAACATGTTATTATGAGGAATTATAAGATAGAATTAGGTTGTGAGCTGTAAAAGCTGCCTGCAGAGGCACATGGCAGCACAAAGGAGCACATGGCAGCACACAGAGCCTTGTCTCCACCGGGCCCTGGGGGAAGGAGGTGTCACACGGCAGAGCCCCTGCAGAGGGGAGCCTCCCGGGAGCTGGCGGATGGGTAAACAGCGAGTGATCACCCCATAGAAGGTCACTGAGAAAGTGTGCTGCTGATGTGGCTACACGGGATAGGTCACGCCATACAAGGAAATACTGTGCCTTGGAAAAGTGTATAAAACCAGCTCATTCCTTTGAATAAACGATTCAGATCCCCTGCCTGTCTGGGTCCGTGATTCGATCGCAGACAGTTATCATTTGAGTAATACCTATATCTGGGACTTTAATTCCAAAAATTTGCTATGATGACAGATTAAACTAGTAGTTTGAAATGATAAACAGCAAATACCAACGTCTCCAAGGAGGATTGCTTTTCTTTTGGGAAGGAGTATTATTTTCTACGTAAATAGTAGGACAGTGAAGGGAACACAGTCAGTGACACCTTACAGTTTAGCCAATCCTGAGACCTGCTGAGGATAAGGTAGAGAGATGAAACACCTGATGGGTACTCTCAAGAAGTGCAATAAAAATCTTGGTTACACCACCACTCCTCCTAGGGGTGCCTAGATAGAGAACTGACCCCTTCTTTTCACTATTCAACCCTCATAATGACCACTTCTGCATTGTCCCACTCTGATCAGTGACAGTTTTGAAGCTATTGCTCTAGGAGTCACTGGCAAAATGCCATGTACTTCTGCACTACCTCAAAGAGCCACAGAAGGCAAAAAGAAGTCTTACAGATGGTAAGATTCAATCACAGTCAGTTCCAACATAGGAAATTAGGTGACATATTACTAGGACCATGAAAAAATTGTTTATGGGCTGTGATATAAATTATATAATGGTTATCATGAGAAGATAGAAGATAGAATAGATAAACCACTTGCATTCAATAATGAGAAATTCAGCTATGAGCAACACACAGTCAGGTTATTTTATAGAGTTGTTAGTTGTAATGAAAATCAAGAACATTCAGAAAGAGAGATTGGAGTGCATGACACTCCATGGATGGCAGATTTTTTCCAAAGAGAGTATTCCTATTTCTGAAAGGCCAAGAAGCTAACTAAATGAAAAAAAATTCTAACAAAGCAAAGGAACTTGAATCACTATTTTTCCAAGTATGTTCCACTCCATTCATCTCTGATTAAGTTTGTCTTCTACTCTTTCTGTATGGTCAATCACTTCCAGGGTAAACACTTCCAGGAATTCAATGTATTCTACACAAACTTATTTAACTCATCCTCTGACAACCCTCATTTCTCTCCATTCTTCTTGGATGAGAGAGACTAAGCAGCTGGTTTAGAATAGATGCCTAATTTAGAACCCCAGATTAACACTCCATAATATTTACAAAACTTTAAAGTATATTTAAAATTTATTATTTAAGCATACGTATTTTGACAAAGTGATTTTACCATATTTATTGTCAGACTCTCTGCCTTTATACAAGGCAAAAAATAAACACAGGAGTATGGGTTGAGGTGGGAAGGGACCTTTGGGAGAGCATCTGGTCCAATTGCCCTGCTGAAGCAGGGCCATTTAGGCCAGCTTGATGAGGAACATGTTCAGACTGTTTTTGAATATTTTCAAAAAGGGACTACAGTATTTCTGGGCAACCTTTGCCAGTGCTCAGTCACCCTCACAGCTAAAAACTGCTTCCCAGTGTTCAGGGAGAAGACCCTGTGTTTTACTTTGTGCCCATTGCTTCCCATTCCTGGACACTGAACAGTGTCTGGATCTGGATGTTCTTTACACCCTCCCTTCAGTTGTTTGTGAACATTTGTAAGATCTCCCTGAGATCTCCAGCATGAACCATCCCACCACTCTCAGCTAAGGAGAGAGATGCCCTCATTTATAGGAGAGATGCCCTCAAATCATTTTTGCGACCATTTATTGGACTCTCTCTTGTACTTGCTAGCCCAGAACTGGATCCAGAATTCCAGGCATGGATAAATATAATGAAATTCACTTGAAAATCATATGAAGTTTTCAATCATCCTTGTATGAAGCTGCCTATGATAATTTTCAGATAAAAAGACTATCCCTGTCATCTATCATCAGTCTTTCCACCAAAAAGCTGGTGATAGTCCAGGAGATGTCCTACCAGTCCTGTGCTATCTGCCAGGGATGGCTGAAACTTTGACCATTAAGAAAACTGATCTCTTTGATCTTTTAAGGAGAAGTTAATGTCAAAACTTGACATTAGATGATCTGGAGAGACAATCTTGACCAGTCTGCATTTTATTTTTTTTTCCCTATCAAAACCTAAACATAGGTTTCAAAGCAGAAAATATCACAGCCCATCTGCTTATTGTACTTGATCTTGCAGTGGCTACTAAAGGAATTGCTCAGACTTCTGAAGCAAAACAAAACCTATGTAATCAGAGCAGACAAAAAGAGGAAATGACATAAAATTGACAGTGCCAATTAAGATTATCAGCACAGGGGGGAAAAAAAATACTGTACTAGGTGGAAATCAGGTAATCAAAATTATCCATGTATGATAAAATTTTAAGAAAACAGAAATTTTGGAAGCATATGCAATTAATAGCAGAATTTATCTAAAAATGGAAAAAAATATTAAGTCAGTTGGACAATAATTTTACTGAATAATTAGCAATTGGGTTTTTTTTTAATCAAGTAAAACTTGACTATTAAGAGCATACCATAATTTATAGTGTTACCACATTGTAGTTACTTCTGAGGTTTCCGCATGCAGGTACTAAATCACATTATTGACAGTTGTAAGATATGTTTGTTTTATGAATAAATACATTATATAGATCTGCACACACTTATACGTACACATGAAATCACCTGTAAAAATCTAGATGCCATTTATGCAACTTGCTCTTATGACTGCATGTGTTATAAAAGAGGACAAAGAGTATCCTGCAAATTTTAGGCTTTGTCTGATAAAATAGAAAAACTTATAATGAAAGAAATATGTAAATAATAAAAATACCACAATTAAAGCAAGGATTATTTTCAATTAATATACGAGAACATCCTATAAAAGGGAAGTTGAGGCTCTGCTGTAATGGGTGTCCAGAGAGTATTTGATATAATGCCATAAACCTTCCTACAGATTACAGGGGCAAGAACAGATGTATCCTTGTTGAGCATGAACATAAAGAGCAGGAAATGGCAAAGAATTCATCAAACCATCACAATAGGCAGCAGTAAGCCTGTTCTCGTGTCAAATTCTACTGCTGATCCCCAGGATGTGCTTGAAAACACAGGTAAACTTTTTGAGATATGATTGCCTAATATAAAAATAACTTCAACACTTAAAGTTAGATTTATGAATCTACAAATTGGCACCTCAGTTGGTAGCTTTTTGGCATTCAGCTCCTGAAACAAAAAATCGATAGAATGAAAGTAAAGGAAAATATGATGAAATGCCTTTGTGGTGAAAGAAGGAAGCTCCCCGTCTTCTCCTTTCCCACCAGACTTTGCACACAAGGAAGTTACAACCACTTCTGTAAGGTTGTCTGAGACAAACTTCATGCTGGCATTTGTGAGTGCTTATTGAGCCAACCTGAGGGTCCTCAGGTGACAAGGGTTAAAATACAGCTGGTTGCACTCTTTGGAAGTCCAGCCCTACACCATGATCCTCTTGTGCTTCAGTGTACTCATACAGATGTGGTGATAAATTCCGAACTACACTGCTTCTCAGAGAAAAGCAACCATCACATAAGTCTGTCAGCAAGTACTAAAGCTTTGGGGGGTTTGTTTTATGGATATGGGTCTGGAAAACTTAATACAATATTTTTGTGTTTTCTTGCCTTAGGAGACTACATACAAAGAGCAACAAACAAGGTGTTTTAGACTAGGCTAGGTTGAAAACTTGCAGTCTGTCTCTGCTCCACACTAACTGCTGTTACCATGCTGAAAAACTGATGGTTTTCTTCTTTTGGGGACTTATCTAGCAGGAGAGGCTAGATGGGGTAAAGAAAAAGGAGGAAAATGGGGAACGAAAAGGAGAAAAAAAGGGAAGAGTACACCAGGAAAAGTTCAAACCTGTAAGGAAAAAGCTATTTTGGAGCACAGACATACACGAAAAGCAAAAGCACTGTAAAAGTCTTGAGGTAACAGTTAATAGGAAGTCAGCTATATTTCAAAGACTATGCCAGCAAGAAGAAAAACAAAAATAATAACTTTGATATGATTTGAGGTGCAAACAGAGGTGCATCCATCATAGACCAGAGATGTATTTAGACCTACCTAAATGGCAAAGCTGTGGCTTCGCCCCATAATGCTGAGCCGTGGGCATCTCAAAATTTACACAATATGAACAATTCAGAAAAACCCAAACTGAGAGGCTGTACAATCTGACCTATGAGGAAGGAACCAAAGTAGGGCAGAAATTTTATATATCCTGCCTAATATATGTCAAAGAGAGAAAACTTTGAAAAGTAAGAATATAAAGCCATGAGAAAAATGACTTAAAGTCATCCAAGGGGGCATAAATACAATAAAAGGGGAACTACAAGGCAATGTATAATTTCCTAGCCTTGAAATACATTCAGCTGTAGAGCAGTCTTATAAAGCAGTGGAAGAAAACTCATCATTCCAATACCTTCACCCTATATTCTCTTGTTGCAATATAATAAAAAATTGCTACATCAGAAGTAAAGTAAATCCTGTTATTTAAAAAAAAAAAAAAAAAGGGGGTATGGACTGGACACCTGAACCAAACCTTTAAAAATGGCCTTGGAAAAAATATTAAAAACATAACAGGGAATAATATTTTATTGGCAAAGAGAATGATAAGGTGATTGAATGGAATTACCATTACCAATTTACTTAGAGGAAGCTATGCTCATATTACAAAAATTCTTACACAGTAGTACCTTTCACTGAAACAAGCTAAGTTATTATGGACGGGGATCTATAACTTTGATACTTCTGTAAGATCAAAAACTGAGGATAAATCTAGCTGGGGCGAAAGTGTTTTGTTTTGGGTTTTTTTTATCTTACTTTAACACCTATGGTGTCAAGTGAAAAAACTCTTGAAGTAACCATAGTGACAACAAAATTGTAAATATCACATTGAGCACTTATTTGTGCTCTTCAGGGGTGGGGTGAGGCAAAGCTCCCTGGGAAATAGACATTTACCCTTTTAAATCAATCCAGGTAAAGGACTTTTTGACTGCCTAAGATATAAAGTAGCACAATCCAAGCAGTGAGAATGAAAGGAGATGAACAGAAGGTAAACCACTGTGAGGCTACTAAAACAGAGTAATAGCAGTCAGTCACACTCCATGCATGGCAAGCATGCAAACACAGTCTGATATCATAAAGGCATTTGATGAAAGAGCTAAATGAGACAGAACAAACAAAAATACTATTTTTGAACAGGCAGTTTCCTTTAGCAGCAGTAGCAGCAGCTTGTTTTCTCTCCCTCAAAGGAAAATCTCTGCCCTCTACCTTGTTTCAACTTTTAAAAGTTTTTGTAATTTATCTGATATTTGCATCCCATCAAGTGAAGTTTCAAACTGAAATGAAACCTGTTCCAAACTACCCCACGTGATTGCAGATACTTGGTGAGCTGCTTCTCATTTAACAACAATGGGAAGCAGCAGCCAATACCCCATGGGCCTCTGTCCATAAGGGCCCCTGAGGCAAGAACTGCTGCTGTTTTTGAGCGCAGATGAGCTGCAGTGGATTATTGACTCACTTTAAGGACAAGTGGGAAGTTCACAGAACTGAGTTCACAAAAGAAACTTGAAATTAATTAAGATTATGTCACTTTGATCTTCCCTACCCCCCAGCCAAAAAAAAAAAAAAAGGTAACAGACTTTTTTGTATTTACTGGATATAGAACCAACAGCTGCTAAAGGATTTGAAGAACATGAAACAGGCTTGAATGGAACAGTCTGAAAAATTTCTTGTGCACAGGGAAATACTTTGTGCAACATGACCAAACAGTATGATGTATTAAAGCACACAGCTGCATAGAAGCAGAAAGAACATTTCAGGGCAAAGAATAGCACATGATACATTTTAAAGATAAAGATTATGGCTCACATTGTTTCCAAGGCTAAGATGAAACTTCGGCAGATATCCTGGTTTTACTGGCCACATTTACATTGTGGCAAATACAGAATAAGAAATTCTGATTAAGAAGTTTCTTAAGAAGTAGGTATTTACATGTAAAAGTAGTGCTATTTGTAATTTCTTTATTAGGTTCCATCTTTCTTCCTTGTGAATTTACATCTGAGCAAAGACACTGAATAATGAGGCCCAGAAATGGTACTGTACAAGACAAGGGGTTATAAAGAGCTAATCAAACAAACTAATCAGCTTGTAGCCAAAAGGAACTAGTGCACAAAAAAAAAATTTTTATTTTCCTCCTTCACAACCTACAGTGTAACTTGGGGCAAATATAATGTAATTTGAACTAAAACATCTTTCTTTGCAATGAATGAAGACCTAGGGATTACACAAACTTGGCTATTCCACATTTAATATGAGCATACATGGATATAAATAAAGTGCATTTACATATATAAAATTTGAAAGCAGTATATCTTCTTAAAAATTTGTCCTTATCCCCTTCACTCACTGGTATGTTTTAATCAGATTGACCTATAATGTATAATCAGACTGTTTCCATTAGGAGACATGTAAGATCTTATCCATTTAATCTAGAACTTAAACTAAGTTCTTCCAATCACTGTAACCTGATTATTAACTGATGAAAGATTTCTTGTCTAATAAATTCCTATCAAAATCATTCCAGATCAGGAATCTAAGAGGAGTCCTGAGGAAACAACCATGACATTCTAAATGTTGACTTTTTTTACAAAAAAAGTCCCTAATTTTACCTTTTTCATGTTCTTACATTCCTAATAATAATTGTATTTCAATATTTAAATATTTGAAGGACAGTTTTTTTCTTTTTTTTCTTTTTTTTTCTTTTTTTTTTTTTTGATTCATTAAGAACAGATTAAAGTAATGGTAAGTAATATGTGTTTCACTTTGATATCACAGGGCCCATCTGCATAAACACTTTTTAATATGCCTATTTTGACTGATTTTTGAAGCAAAGTTAGGACTGAATTTAAGGTAAATTAATAGGAAAATAATTTTTATTTATTAAACAGATCGAAATATATAATTTAGCAAGAAGACATTTGATTTCTATCATGGGTGTCTAATACAGCAGTAGACCACATAGTAGTAACCATCTTTCACATCCCATGCTATGCTTACCCGCTAACACAAGCTTCAAATTAAAAGAAAAAAGGTTTTAAAAGAAATCAAGCTGTAATTCTGCCTACTTCATCAGCAAACTCTACAACAGTCCACTTAAAATTCCATTTCTAGGCTCACATTAAGCACCATTCATTGTAAATGAAAACATAAAACTGTTGTATAAGACTGAGTACAACCAGAAGATGTTTCTATTTTTTGGCAGGCAAGATTGGTCTCTCATATGGCCAAAGCCATTTTCCTTCTTGGTGTTTTTTTATAAAGGCTAGAATTCAGACAATCCAAAACAAGCATTTATATATATATATAAAGAAAAACATTTGCCAGGAAAAAATAAGGCTGAATTATGTGTAAAATATGAATTCCTATATCTGAAGTGTTAGAGGTGATTGTGCTGCAAAACATTCAAACCTGTTCCTACCACAAAGTCCGTAAATATAATTTTCCCACATTTTACAGATTTTACAATTATCTATACTTTCCAGGATTTTAAATTATGCTTTTCTTTTACACTGATATATTGCAAAATTTAAGTTCATCAAACTTGCACATACAATCAAGAAAGCAAAATTTTCACGACTCTACTGTTGCCCCACTGACACTTTATTATTGATTTCAATTTGAAATTCCTATAATTAATAATGAATTCTGAAAAAAAAGTAAAAATTTTACCACCACTGCTGATTCAAGACCAAAGAGGCTTCTCTGAATAGAAATGCATCCTTGAGATATATTTATAAGCATGAATATTTGCTAACTTTCTGCTAAAAATTTTCTCATAAAATACAGAGTAAAATTCCCAACTATATTTCAATGCTCAAAATAGATTAATCCTCTCAAAATCAATAAAGTTCATTTAGCTTTATTCCAGTAGAGTAGGATTTACTTTCTTAGATTTAGCAAAAGGATATATTTCAATGGAATTTCAGAGCAGTGTTTTCTAGCCTTGGACAGTACATGGAGACTAATTTCACTCCTAGAAAAAATGGTAAAATTTGCTATTGCAGTCCGTATATTTCAGATTCACTACTCTTATGTAAGTTTGCAATATAAAATATTCAGAAACTATTGCTAATGGTAACATTTTTGGCTGCAGCTAAAAAACTGTAATACTGTAGTGGGAGAAGATGAAATATGATTTGCCTTTTCCTTAGCTCATGAAATACACCAAAATCTTGTTTCAAAAATTCTGGCTTTAATACCTGTTGTTTGTGTCTATCAGAAATTATTGCTGGGAGATACTTGGAGCAGCCCTGATCAGATGACTCCAGAATAAGCTCTTTCCCAAGAATCTGTTTTCTGCCAATGTCAGATATGGAATACTGAGCTGAATGAACCTTTTCCTTCATCTAGCATTCCCACATTTTTAACATGAATGTAGCTCAGAAAAAAAATATATAGAAGCAAGCAAGCAAGCAAATAATGTTTCTCAGTTGTCGCTTTTACCTATCCATACATCAGACAGACATTTCCATTTGCAGGAAAATTAATTATTGCTTCCAGTTCTGAGTGTGTGTGTGTGCATGTCCACATGTATTGTGTGTGTGAATATATATGCCAGCATGTAAACAGCTGGTTGCGACTGCAGTTGAAGTCTCACTCTGGAAGAAATAGATTTTTTTTTAAATAGAAAAGAACAATATTGTAATTTATTTTAATTTCCTGGCATTGAAAGAGATTAATTAATCTATTTTAATGACACCTACTTGGATGAATTAAATTTCAATTAGACTTTGATTAGAAAGAGATGACTAGAGGGGCCGCCACTAAAAAGAGAATAAAATAGCCAGCAAGATTGCCCTAGAGGACTGTGAACAAGCCTCAAACCAGAGAACAGGCCTGGTGTGTGGTATTTTCAGTGCCTTTTTAATTGTAGCATCTTTCACTATGTATACTTGAAGAAGTATGTTTGATGCTTCTGTTATCTACCAAGGGCACTTTCCAACCTACAATTGTTCTACCCTACAGTTTTCTGAAGTCCTTGCAAGTGTTAAGTCAGAGTGTATCTTTAGGTTTCCTGTATGTAAGGACCAAGAGATAGTTCCCAGTAAGTTAAAAATAAATATGATAAGTAAAAGTTCCTCAAAATAACATATAGCTGAAATAGAAAGTTACAAAAGGGCAAGGAATAAACATCAGACAGCATACCTTCCATAGAGAGGAGTTTGAATATATATGGCACAGTTCTGACCTGGACATAAAGCTGACAAATAAAATGTTACTGTTTGCTAAGTCTAATCATACTTTCATAAAAAATTGTCTCTACATGAACAGGAAAAAAACCCCAAAGATTTCGAGGAAGTTCATTACAACCTTAGCAAGGTACAAAGAGCTAGATACTTCAGTGATGTTTCAGATAAGCATCCTAAAAACCTCTATTTTTGAGTGCTTATACTGAATCCTGAACCATTTTGCAGCAGTAGTTAATTGGACATCTTAGTTCCTGGGCTACATGGCAGTTCCTGAGTTATTTCCAAAGTGCAGCACATACATCTATGCTTAAATTCCACAGCTTTGAATTTATCTTTTTCAAGTTCTGTTTTAGAAATGTGGCTGACCTGGCAGCTCCTGACTGCTTGATGTTACTGAGCTTTAATTCTGAATGCCATTAAAATTCTGCTTGCTCTACAGTCCCTCACCTCACTGTCACAATCTCACAGAGAATGATTGTGGAGGGAAGCTCTGTCTGAACAGCTAAAATCCAGAAACAACACAGTTGGAGTCCAAGCCTCCATTTAGATCAGCAAGTGTGTTTTCCTACAGTGAGACTAGAAAATGGTATATACACGTGCGAATAAATACATAATATTTTGTACTTACATGACACCTAATCAATAAAGCATTTTCTATGCAGTATTTAATCCTCAAATTACTTATTCCAAATATATCATCTTCTTCACTGTTGATACAAATAGAACCTTGGTAGAGGTCAAGCAATGGCTTTTCACAGAATCACAGGATATACTGAGTTGGAAGGGACCCACAAGGATCTTCGAGTCTAGCTCCTGTCCCTGTCCAGGGCCAACCCCAAAAAAATAAGTTTACATTTGGATAGCACTTTTTAAAAAGAGCCTTAACTGGCTTACTAAAGGTCACAATGGAGAAAAGCTTTAGAAACAGAAGATACTTGGTCTAAATCCAAGAGTAAAATTGTTTCTATGATCATTACATATTTGGCACTTTTAAGAAAATATTAACAAAAATTATCTGGAATGGAGAGACAACTTTCCTTGCATAAGTCAAATGCAGCTGCAGTTAAAGTGAAAAAAGTATTTCTGTAGTGAAACCAAAGGTTTGTGTAGTAGCATTGGTTATGTGAAACGGAAATATAGAGAACGCTGCAAATAGACCATCTGAAATAATGAATAGACACTACATTTACCTCTAAAGAATATGATAAGACAGTCCATCTGCCTCAGTGTTGAATTACCAGAAGACAGAAAATGGAGAAAGTAAGAAGAAGTTTATTCTAGTTCCCTCAGACTAAAAGATCTGGACATCTAAATGTCTAAACTGTCTAATGTCTGTCTCACTCTCAGGCATACTAGTGGGAACACACCAAAAATACATTTAACTAAGAGATTTTCCTGTGTCATTATATTTAGGCAGGCTTTCTTCATGCATCAGCAGTGTCAGCAGAGAAATTAATATTTGGGAAATCACAGCCTTTGATTCAAGAACATTTATAAGTAAGTACATAATTTTCTTTCTGTCAGTTGAGTCTAAAGGAAGAAAAGAAGTCTTAATTTTTAAAATTACTTGTTACTCAATTATTTACCAGAGAATAGTCGTAAACATCTGAAAACTGAATGTCCAATTTAAGCTGTCTGCAATCTTGAATTTCTGGGCACTGCTGTTTATGAGCTTTGGAAGGGAAGGTTAAAATATTCTTCAAAACCCTTACCATTTAAAAGCATAAATTAATTCCCATATATGTTCCTCCTTGGTCTTTCATGACCCCCAGTGCTTTTAGGACGCACTACAATGAAACGCTGATGCCTGTACTCACGGGTGCCCAGCAAAAGAACAACTTATTGGGTGACAATAAACAGAAGATCTGGGCAAGCAAAACTTATTTTAATTAATGAAAAATTCAAAATAATAATCTCATTTTTACCCTAAATATAAATAGTAGCCACACCTAAACTCTTAAAAATTGATAGAAAATATTTACATTGTTCCAACCCCCGGTCTTCGTAAGTCTCAGGATTTTATGTGAGAAATTTTTCATTTTGAGTTATTGATCTGATGTTCACTGCAAATCAGAGACCTTTTGCAACCTTTTAAAACTTGGGTTTACAAAGAGGATTTTGATTTTCACACAAATTTAGATAGCTTATTTACACTTGTATTTTTCTCTCACAGGATATTCTAGTTATAAATAGTCAAACAGGGAAAGCTGACTTTTTGGATTAGTTGCTCTATGAGACATTTTAAACCATAATTTCAAGAAAACAGAATACTGTAACTCAGAAGGAGTTGAAATGATAACTCTCAGTGCTAAAATGTTACTTTTAGCTTTATTTCCATATCTAATGAGAATGCTTCCCCTTTTCCAAACAATTTCCTTATTATTACCATTTCCAAATGAAGAGGGTGCTCTGTCTTTTCCATACTGCTGCAAAAGCCATCTGTGTGTAGTCAGGACTGAAAGAGAAAACTCCTTCATAAGGGAGAGGGAGGTGAATATGATTCTACTGCATGCATTTACTCACTTTCAAAAAATTTATTGAAGGGTGGTCTTGAGACACTTCAATGTCAATCAGTGTTTGTTCACTAAACCAAGTTGGTTACCACAATCCCCTGTTTTGATTTCAAATCATAGAACCCTAAAATAGTTTGGGTGGAAGGAAACTTAATGATCATCTAGTTCCAATGCCCCTGCCAGGGACAGGGACACCTCCCACTAGACCAGTTTTTCAATGCCCCATCAAACCAGCCATTGAAACCTGGCAGGGTTAGGGCATCCACAGCTACTCTGGGCAACCTCTTCCAGTGTCTCACCAGCCTCACAGTAAAGAATTTCTTCCTAGTATCTGACCTAAATTTTACCTCTTTTAGTTTGAAACCATTTCTCCTTGTCCTATCACTGCAGTTCCTATCACTGCAGTCCCTCTCCAGCTTCCCTGTAGGCCCCCTTCAGATACTGGAAGGTTTCTGTGAAGTCTCCATGAACCTTCTCTTCTATGGGCTGAGCAGCCCCAAATCTCTCAGCCTGTCTTCATAGCAGAATTGTCCTTTTATCAACTCTATGGCCCTCCTCTGGACTTGCTCCAATCGTTCCATGTCCTTCTTATGTTGTGGGCACCAGAACTTCACAAAATACTCCAGGTGGGGTCTTATGCAAGCAGAGCTGAAAGGAATCGCATCCCTCAATCTGCTGGCCATGGTCCCTTTGATGCATCCTTTTAGAATCCTTCCTGCAATCCTCCCCACGATCCTTTTCATGTATTTCAGAAGCTTAGACAATTTTTTTTATATGTTGAAGTAATATATTCAACACTGTGGACTATGCAGTATGTTTTTACACATGTGCATGCTGTATAAAATATGCAATAGCCTGCTGCTGCTTCAAAATTATGCTGCATGTATGTGAAACTACATAACATTGGAAAGCTGTAGTAGATAGTTCTGCTCTGTGCCTAGAACACATTAAATCTTTCTATGCATTGTTCAGAACTGACTTGCTTTAAATATGATCATGGTCTCAATTCACGTGACCTGAAGTGATTTATTTGTAGGAACCACTTTAACAATGACTGCTTATGCTCACATGTTCATTAATATCAGAAGTATGGGTGGCTGCATGAAACTGGAAGTTCAAAATGGACGACTGTAATTTCCAGGTGAATTTGATACAATAAATTAGCATGCAAGGAATTTGCAGTGAGCAGCTTTTATGAAAAAATCAATAAACACTTGTAATAAAAATGGTAATAAACATGCTAGTTCAGTAAATAATGAAAAAAGCAGATTATGTGCTTTATTGGACTAATTAGGAAAAGCTTTATAGGATCAAATGTTCTCATCAAAATTAAAGAAATTCTTTTTTGAAAGAGTCATGAAAATAATTTCCCTTTTCTTACTGAACTCTGCAAACTACCCAAAACTCATTGAACTGTAGCTCTTCCACAGACTTTATATGGGCTTTTGAAATGGGATTTTAATTTGTTTAAATTATAAAATACAATGTCTGAAAAGAAACAAATGAAAAAAATTCCACACCTAAAATCCTGTATGATTGCAGACATTCTATATTGTGCTTGGTAAATATATCCAAAAAGAAACATCACAGATTTTTTTTAAAAAATTAGTTTAAAGGAGCTTTTTTCTGTTAGATGAAAGTCTTTTTCCCAGCTATGGTTTTAAATATACATTCAGCATGGAGAAAACACTTGAAGGAGAAAGAGTTTGTCTGTTGTATTGAATGAAATTTGAATTACATCTTTGCTTTCCTTTAAATATGTGCTTAACTTGTTTTGCTGAATCAAGTTGAAAACAGTTACCCTTGGAAGGTGTCTTACTCTGCTCCCAATTAGTTTAATAGCAACTGTCAAGAACTTGAAGTACTCTGAGAACACATTTACTCTTTCACCCTCCTATTTCATGATTGGCTGTTAGTGACAAAATATATTCCCGCACAGTCACAGTTTCAAATTATTCTCTTTTAATTAGTCTTACTTGAAACCATCTGTGACTGATAGAAATAACAATAGTTTCAACTTCTTTTTATCATAAAGCCTGAACTTTATGTATCTGGTCCAGAAGACTGATTGTTTATGCCACAGCCTGTCCTAATGCCTTCAAAAATCATTAAGTTTTTCTGACTTGTAAGGAAACCAAAGGGCTAAAATAGACACCTTTTAAAGGTGCTTTTAAAGAGGTGCTTTTAAAGAGGTGTAACTTCTAGTCAGGCAGGAGTTCAGATTGCTGTTTCTTACTTTCATGAGAGAATAAAATTTTCAGATTTATATTTTCTATCTTTAAATTTTAATTTTTCAGATTATATTTATTTTATGCTGGATCAAGGGCCAACTTTGTTCATGCCTGGATGAGCTAAAGAAATGACATAAAGGAAAATGTGTTCTTTTACACAAAGAAATAAAAACAATTCCAAAATCTTCTTTCTGGTGCCTTAGCACATAAAAATTCACATTCTCTCAAAATCCTTAGCTATTTTGTGCATCAGGTCCATATTAACTATAGATTTAATCTTCTATTTAATACAGCTTCAGGCAATGAGATGTGGTTTTTATACCTTGATAAAGTTAACAACTAATTATTGACCTATTAATCATAGGCAATGCAATTCACCAGTCAAAACAGTAGAAAAAGGAACAAAGAGCATGCAACTGGCTTTAAAGTCTCTAAAGAAACTTCTTTTAGCTTTTGCTTTTGCAAAAGGAACAGTCAAAAAGAGGCATAAGCAGAAAATCTAGCTCTAAGGCTGGCCTTCAAGTATTTGACTGGCTGCCATGGAGAGATCAGCTATATGGGAGACACCAGTTTTTGTAAGACGAGGACAGGTATGTCCTGCACAGCAACCAGAGGGACAGAGAAATGGATATGCGAGGTTCATGCTAGATATGTATATCATGCCAACAAACCCAGTGTTTTTCCAAGAGAAAGAACTGCTCTATTAAATGTAATTTAATCTTGGTTGGAAAAGTCAGGTACTGCTGACTTGAACCTTTTATAAGGTTTAAAATAAAAGCCCCCTGAAAACAAAACAAAGCAAAATAAACCCACAAAATCCCACAATAATAACAGAAAACTGTTCTATTTGATTTTTATGGAAAAGGCATTTTTCTCCTGCAGCAAATATACAAGTGGCTGTAGAGAAAATGAAGGAGAATGTATTTCAGTGCAGTCTAGTCTGCAAGGAATATAAATAAGCTTTCAGTAGCTTTGAGTCTCAAAATCATATATGCAAAATCTCTAGCATTTTTAATTTTGCTCAGAGTGTTAGTGTCTAATTGTCTACAAAGTCCCCCCAAATTAATACCAAAATATCATTATAATCCTTTGTAATTAACTTTTCATTTTGATTAGCTTCTTTCTGGGGCCAACCCATGGCCATATAGTTCAATGAGAGTTGGAATGATCTCATAATTTGCCAGTTGCAAATTTTCTAAGTATTGCTTTTTTCCAAAATATTCTGTTTTCTTGTCATAGGGAAATATATGCTTTTAATCACCACCATGTTTTCCTCTAAATCATGTACTAAGTGCCATTACATATCAGCAATTAAGGACCCAAATGGTTTAAAACACTGTATTTCTTTCCACAGACTTGCTTAAAAATAGAAAGAGAAACATCTCTACTCAGAGATACATTTTTGCATAGGATAGTTTTTACAATAATGAGGTATTTTTAAAGAAAGATATAGCAAACATAATTTTTACTTGCTACTTGGTAAAACAATGAACGAACACACAGACATCCAGGAGTCACTAGCCATTCTAGGATGGTAAAACCTATTAATTCTGTTTAAAAAATGTAAACTGTCTATTTTTCCCACATATCATTTTTATATCATATTCACCTTAATGTTCTAACAATAGCTATATTTAGATGAAGTTGGTAAACACATTATTTAGGTTGATGCTTTACAAGTTCATCTTCTACCATTACATAATCTCAATTAATCAGTACATTTCATACTGTAGTATTTAATCTATACAACGAATTGGGAGGATTATGACTAGAAAATTGTATGGGAGAGTTTACTCTTTACTATCTTTTCTTCCCTAATAAAATAGCTTATTGATATAACTGGAAAGCTTAATCACATCACCTGGTAGGACATATTTCCATTTTTTCTTTTCCTCAGAAATCCTTCAATTTTTCAGTGTTTTATATGTGGTCAGAGTAACTTGCTCTTCTTTATGAAAGTCATTTGGTATCTTTTGCAGTTTTATACTATTGAGTTGCCCACATGAATCTTCACCTTCTTTACTAATTTCATTTACTAGACTTGGAACATACATTTCTACATGGCCTGAAAATACACTACATGCTAATCTCACCATAACATGGGTTCATTACATTTCATAACCTAAATAGAGGTCCTTCTTGCCTTATCCACTTCATTGGGTTTACATGGCAAAGTTTTGGTAGTGGAGGTACCGCAAGGGTGGCCTCTGTGAGAAGATATCAGAAACTCCCCTTGTGCCTTGACAAAGCCATTTCATTTCCAGCCAGCTCCAAGACAGTCCTAGCTCTGGCCAAAGCTGAGCTCATCAGCAACGACGGGATTTAAGATGTTTAAGAAGGAAAAAAATATTCAAAGGCAGCTGGGAGAGAGGAGACAATATCTGAGAGAAACAGTCCTGCAGACACCAAGGTCAGTGGAGAAGGAGGGTCCCTGCAGTCCCTAGCACAGACCATGGTGAGAAAGGGTGTACCCATGCAGCCCATGGAAGTCCACAGGGATTCAGAGATCCACCTGCAGCCAGTGGAGGATGCTGTGCTTGAGCAGGTGGATGCCTGAGGGAGGCTGTGACACCATGCAAAGCTCGTGCTGGAGCAGGCTCCTGGCAGGACCTGTGGCTCCATGGAGAGAGAAGCCCACACTCTGAAGCAGGTTTGCTGGCAGAACTTGTGATCTCAGGAGACACACACCCTGAGGAAGTTTGTTCCTGAGGGGCTGCACCCTATGCAATAGACCATGCTGGAGCAGTTCGTGAAGCACTGCAGCCCATGAGGGAAGGATCTGTGCTGTAGAAGTTCTTGAATGACTGTGTCCCTTGGGTGGGTTCTCACACTGGAGCAGGGGAAGGGTGTAAGGAGGAAAGAGTATCAGAGACATGTCACGAACTTATTGTAATTTCCAATCTCCTGGAGCTTGTATGTGTAGGAGGGAGCTGGGAGTAAAGTTCAGCCTGAAAGAAAAGGAGAAGTGGGGGGAAGGTGGTTTTAGATTTGTTCCTCTTTCTCGTTATCCTACTCTCTTTGATTGACAATAAGTTGCATTTGTTTCCTGAATTGAGTCTGGTTTGGCAATGGCAGTAATTGGTAAGTGATTTTTCTGTCCTTATCTTGATCCAGAAGCTGGTTTCAGTACTTTCTCTCCCTATCCTGATGGGGAAGAGAAGTGATAGAGCAGCTTGGTGGGCAGCTGGTGGCCAGCCAAGGTCAAACCATCACACCCACTTCATGTTTTTTCTCTTTTTTTAGAGGTAATCTAAAGGTTCTTCTAAATCTCTAATAGAGACTAAGACTCTCTCAGAGAGTCCAAGACTACCAAAAAATACTGTGAAGACCATGCCAGCACAAATATATGAATGCATAAATGTTCTGGACTGTGTCTAAGATGTCTGTATACATATAGTCCAGAACATATTTTAGAATACCTGGAAGTACAGCTTTCTGCTGATGCACACTTTACAGAAATTCCTCTTGGTCTTTTTTCAGCTGTGCAGGCACATGAGTTTGGGTATGGAAAAGAAAGATTGGTTTTCCTGAAGTACAACTAGTTTGGGGAGTATTGCCATTGAAACCTGTGTAGCAGTTGCTTTGCAAGTACGAAAGGTTTTGTTTACTCAGTTTCATTTTATTTTGCATTAATTAGTTAAGCAAGGAAGAAACTAATTTTCTGAGAACTTTCTCCTAAGCATTTCCAAGGGCTTGGAAGGGTTTGTACCCTTACAGTTCACTCGTATCAGCAACCTGACAGAAGAAACCATGTCCCTAATATAATGCATATCTCAGGTCAGAACATTCTCTGCTCATGTCATCAAACTTAGTTTTAGTTTTAGTATTAAAACAGAAGGACATAGGCTCCTATCTGTTAACTGGAATAGTCTCCTAATTTGAGTTTGATAGTATCTAGTAGTTTAGTAAATAGGGATGGTAAATTGGGTCATAAATATTCAACATCCATTATTCAATACAATATTCTTTTTCATACTTTCCAGCTGAGAAGAAGGAGATACCTTCCCAGCTTTTGTCTTGATGAATGCCAAGTCTAAACCAGCAAGGCTGGAAGCAAACCTAGATGCAAACATTTCATTTGCTGTGCACTATGTGTCCCTGGTAGTGACCTCATGCTATTTCCACTGAGGACCTGAATTTTATTACCAGTCCCCAGATATACTGCTCCAGTTTTCTCCAAGATGGTTCATTTACTGGTTTTATCTGTCAGTATCATAACTGGTGGTCATGGCATTTCTTCACTGGGAATAGTAAGGCAAATTTCAGCAGAATAATGTTAATTCTATTAAAATTAATCAATTACACTGTTTGTATAGATCTTTAAGACATTCATGCAATGCATAGTCTATGCCAATCAATACGTAAATATTACAGACACTATCAGCTCTCGGTTTCTCCAACATTTAAAAAAGTATTTTCTCACTAAAAACAAGACAGAAAATGTGTTATCTCCTGAGTTACTAGGCTTAAACTTGGAAATTGGACGAGTATGTCTACAAAGCAAACCCTAACCAGGAAAGGAAACTACCAGCAGCAGAGGTGGCACTTTCTACAGGAAGGGACATGCAGCTGGACAGTGTCCTGGTCTTGCACTATTAACGTCAGCTGTTGTTGTGCTATCAGCACCAGCTTCCAGCATGTGATAAATAAAAGTACTCCTCACAGGCAGGATATATCGACATCATGGCACATAATTATTTCATGTTGTACCTACATAACTCTATGTAGCCAGGTAAGGTGGGATTATCATCTATCACTGAGTACAAAGACAGACACACAGCAACTGTTTATTCCTTATTTAAGCCTATCACTTCTCATTGTTAGTTAGGTTTTTCTTTTAGGTGCAATTTTCATTTTTTTGGACTACCAAGTCATCACATATGGAATTGGCAAAGCTATCTGGCTCACCATTGGACTGGGATCATTATGCATGGCTGTTACCCACATGTGATTAAAAATCTGATGTTTTCCACAGTAACCTGACTTCATTTTAACTTCTGAAGGTGGTGATTGTTATTCTTTTCTACCCTTGAAAGCTTGAGGCACAAACAACAGCAATTGCTCATTTTCTGTAATGTGTAACCACAATATTTAACCGACAGACATTTTACTGTCAAAGTTTAATCTCAAGAATATTAGCCTCCTGTCTTCTCTTTCTCTCTTGTTCTCCTGTGCAAATTGCACCCATCTATATCAATATTGCAGTTATGAATATTATCTCATGAACTTTGAGTTGTAATGACCAGGTGACAGTCACCATCACTCAGTAACATTCTAGGAAATGATTGTTCATATACTTCAGGCATTTAAATACTTTAAGAAAATTATAATTAGTATAATAAACTTCATATTCAGTTGCAATATCAGGTCAGTGTATCTTGGACCTAGAAGACAAAATATGTTACAATAAAAAACACCTTTCCTCAACTCACTTGCATTGTAAGCCTTGTAACAAACATTGCCATTCTAGGAAGGGTCTAGGAAACTGACACTGTACCTGTTTAAATGATTATGAGGTAAATCAGGAGTCAAGCAGTCAACTCCCTTCAAAGAAACACATGCAATTGTCAGTAAAACACAAATCATCTACAGATCTCATTTCTTAGCGAGTGTACATCTTCCTTTCTCTATGTATGACCACAGCAGTGTGCCACCATGTTCTTTAAAATTCTTGTGGGAATTTATTGCCAATGCACAGGAGCCAGTGCACTGACACTGAAAAACCAAGCCAAATTTAAAGATTCAAAACAATGCTTACTTCCATCTGTTTTCCATAAAAGATTATGCCAAGTAAAGGTCTTAACATAACAGTCTTAACATGTTGATTACATCTATGAAACAATGAAAGAATTTTTCTATAGGATCCAGTAAAACTACTATCTATCTCTAAATTAGGCAATGTGAGACTTCAGAGTGCAATTCAAGACTCATCTGTTGTACTGCTTTTGTGTATGGGCTATGTTCTAAGGGTTTTCAATTAGATCAATAATTCCTTTCCTTTGAATGATTCTCTTCCGATATGAAGAATAGCTGATGCATGTGTACACCTTTAGTGCAAAGGATAGACAACAAAGGGGATAGAAGAAGAAAACAACCTGCAAAGTAAAGGACAGTTAGACTAGCAGAAAATAAATTAGTTTAGATCCAACAAACCCAGTCAGCCAGATGTTCTTCACTGCATCCATTTCACCTGCTGTTTTATCTTGTTGCAGCATCCAAAGAGAAAAGAAAGCATATAGGCTAGGTGTCACCATCAGCCATTAAACAAAAGCTATGTCTAGCCTTCAGACTTTTCTTTCCTTTTGCCTTGATTATCATTCAGTTTTGGGCTTTAACAAAGCAAAGCAATAATAAAAGAAAAAAGGAGAAGAAAAAGGAAAGAAAATGGGGAACTGCTTTTTGGTTCTTTTTTATTTTTTAGTGTATGCATTATATCTGCTGACTTTACATGAGCTATTGTTGCACAATTCCTCATTGGATCAGCCATTCCAGGATATGTCTAACAGAAGCAAAAGTATGCAAAGAGATTTGACAGATTTACAGTGAGGTACCACAATGGGTCAGAGCATGAAAAAGTGTATAATGTTGTGCTCTAATAGAGCGTCTTTGACTTTTTTAGCCACATTTGTAGGCTAAAGCTATAGGCCATGTTTCTGACAAATTTCTCTAACTTTAAGAATTCCAGACCACTATTTGAAACTATTGTAATGCATGTTAATATATATGTTTGACACTTCTTGTGATAATAAGGCATCTTCATCAAATAAAAGTTACAGTAAAATATGCTTCTATATCATAGAGGAATAAAGTAATATTTTTTTAAAATATCTTTTTAGCCCAATATACTGAAAAGGAGGAAAGGAAAGAAGGAAATGAAAAGTACTTTCAAAGAACAATTCAGAATAAAAGAGTGTTTAATATTACAGCAGGAGCCTCTTCAAGATACTCCAAAATATTATGCTCAGTGTTGCTCATACCTTTTAGTTTTGAAATTATTATGCCTAAGTCAACTTCAAACATCTCTTCTCTTAAAAGAAAATGAGTCATTAACAATGCCAACAGACTTCTGCTGTTAATTCAACTAAATCAAGGTGCTAAGAAAATAGCATACACATTTATGAGAAAAGTTTCTATGCAGAAGGATGCCACCAACTCCTAATAAAAAGAAAGAACACTCAAAAAATATTTATGAAGTATTGAATAAATAGTTGAAGATAATGAAAATAGGTAGATAAACAACATCAACAACAACAGAAAAAAACCCAAAACTGTAGAAAACACATTTAATTCTCTAAGTCATTTATACAAAAGCCATTCTTATCACCTCCTATTTATTACAACCTGTTTCCCTTACCAGACAGCTGAGACAAATAGAGCAATGGACAGCGAGATACAACTGATGTCTTTGTGAATGTAGACTGTGGGCTAACAAAGTGATTTTGATAATTTTCCATTCAACTAAGACTTTCTGAAACACTGCAATGAGACCATTGAGTCTTCAAGGTGCACAAAGTGTTTGTTATTGACATCTCTTCTACTGCTGGTATTCTCATCACTCTGTAAAAGCTACCTCTTCTAATCCCATTTTTATATAAATAACCCCCTCCTTCCATGCACTCCCTCAAAACATACACGCACCATACCCCAGAAAGTGACTATATATAGAATAGGTATGCAGCAACCCCTTACTTTCATGTATCTTTAGATACCTGAAGACTTACTCCTCCTTCATCTTTTCCCCTAGGGCTTTACTTTTTTTGACCTAAGATGTTCAGTGATACTCAACAGGATTTGATTTTTCAACTATTTCTTTTTTTTCAGTGTCCTACTCTGCACTAACTCTAGGTGAACCACTCTCTCAGAGCCCAGTGACAAAAGCTGGATACAATATTGCTATGTAATTGTGTGGGAATGGAGGAGAGGACAATTATCAGGGTTGCCTCTGTGATTTGTGACTATATGATTGATTGCATTCATTGTGATCCTTTAATCCTTTCTACAAAACTGCACACTTTCTCATAAGTTTACATTCGTACACTTCATCATTTCTGAATAAATGTTGACTTTTTTGGATTGAATCCAGCTATTTCAGATTAATTCCTCTGACTGAAGACCATTTTGAACACTCTCTGTCTTCCTAGCACTCTTATGATTCATCCTACTAATTTAATAAACAGATTTTCCACTACACCATCCTGTCTGATAAAACACTGAGCAGATCTGAAGCTACCTTCAGATTGCTCTGATTTACTGTCCAGTACCTCCTTCCTTTTTACCTGTGAACAGTCAATAAATGTGAATATTCTACCAGAGTTGCGCTCCTCAAACATGTACAAAATAGTTTCTTCCTATTTGGAAAAACATCATGGAAGACAATATTCTTAGGCTAATATCAAGATGGTATGGTACCTAAGGCATCCCTCATTTACAAAGCCTCTTAATTTTTTTCAGAAAGAAATTTACACTGTTTGACATCATTTGTTGACATGTCAGATACTACTCATCTCCTTGTTGTCTTCTAAGTGATTTGTATCTTATTTGCTGAGATTTTGTTCTGTTATTATTTTCTCATTGCCCTCCTAAAAATGTAGAAAAGAATTTTCAACCAAAGGAGAATTCACACATTTTGCAGAAAACTTGTATTTGCTTTTTCCAAATAAATTCTAGAAGCAGCTTTCTTCTATCCAAGGCTTTGGGATTTGTTTGAGGGGATTTTTTGTGGATTTATTTTTTTCACTTTTTACTTTCTATTTCCACATCATATGGTCTAGATTTAAGGTGTACATATTTCTAAACTTCCCCACATTCCCATCTATACACTTCACTAAATGTCTGCTTTTTTATGTATTTCAAAGTCTTGAATTTTTTCTCTTTTCACCTCCAAAACTTTGTGTCCCTGTAATCTCTTTCATCTTATGAATAGCTGATCCATATTTATCCATTTATTTACAAATAAAATTGTAGTAGAAATAATAATTATAACTTTCTATTTAAAAAAAAAAAAAAATAAAGGTTTGGGGATTTTTCCCAACGTGGAGTTTTTGGGGTGATATCCCAAAAGTATAAAATAAGTTTTCTTTAGTTCCCTATTCTGCAGAGGAACACAATAATATCAGTTAATACTGGTGAAAATCACATTAAGTCTTATTTTACCCATTTTTACAATGCCAGGCTATTGAATTATAACTTTTCAGAGAGTTTTAGAAAATCAGAAAGCACATCCTTAAAAGTATGGGTTACTCAAGGCTACCACTGCTACTGCTGCAAAAGCAGATGAGAGAAGAAAATGCCTGTACTATCTTTCACTAAACAAAAGACAAGGTTACTAAGGATATACACCATTATTCATTATAGGAATATGAGTGCCAGGATCAGTTAAGGAAGTATTGTTATGTGGAAATCAAACAGCCTGTTCTTTTTCTATGTCCCAGTTTTACCCCTCACAGGCTTACCCAAAAGTTCTGCTTTGCCTCTGCCTTTGCTCCACAGTTGATGTTCGGTAGTTTGAGTGCTGGATATGTCCCACCCACCACAACTGTGTCATGGAAAAAACACTGTCCTTCACATGAATGCACAGGTGGAGTCATGATGCACAGTCCAGGTAATGCCATTAATGAGGGTATGTGCACTCTGTACAGCGCTTGTATCTGTAAGGAAAGCACCAAAGCCAGTGAAGCATATCCTTTAGTCACGGACATGTAATCATTTTTATCTTAAGACTTTAATGAGACTCATTAGCAATTTACTACTCTGGAAACGCAGTGCTTTTAATTAATTTCAGTGGAATACTTGATACAGTGATTTGCTAACTATTCCATAGGACATGTAGTAAAATGGCAGGAAAAACAAATTGTGTGCAGAATTATTTTGTTTCTACGTAAGTTCAGGAAATAATGAAAACTACTAGATTCAAGCAGTACCAATCAGCAATAGCTACAGATAGTCATATCACTGTTTAACAGACACATGCCTTTCCTAAAACTTATGTTAATTTATTTGCAAATTGAATACTATTTATTCCAAACTCTGACTCAACCATATTTTAGCTGTAATTTGGAAGGTTGAACAGAGGTAAGTCCTCATTCTCTTTCATAATGTGAGTGACATAAGCTAGACATGCTGTAGTACTGCTCATGTTCTAAGGAGATGACTCATGGTCAACATACACAGAGTCTTTACCTTAAATGAGCTTTCAGCTGTTTCAAATTTGACCCTATTACTCAGCTGAAAAAATTACTATTGGATAGGTGGAAATATATCTCCACATTAAAAAATAAAATTAAAATATGGTACAATAATAAGGAAAAATAAGATTAAATATCATGGATTGGAAAGAGTATTGCTTTTTAAGTGCTGCATACAAAAGCCTTACAAGAATATGCCAACTCTAATTATAAAGACTCACAGCTGCAATCAATATTAAAATATTTTACTTTAAATGGATGACATATGCACTCACAGATGCAAAAATTCTGCGTCATTTCCGCAGCATTATTTCTGCAAGTTTGGATGAGGTCTTTTTGGTTTTTTTTGTCTTTATCTTTATTTTCTTTTAAATACTTGGAGTCCTAACTCTCCAAAATGTCATGTTTTATATCTGAGTTTTCCTAATGATCACATAGTTGTCTGGGGATTTGGTTCCTTGTTAGCCTTTAGTCCTAAACAGCCTTGCTGAGGACTGTTGCTTTCTAATTATTTTAAGCATATCAATTAAACCTTCTTCTTAGTGTTTACATCAGAGACTTCTGTGTAAGAATGGCAGAAGCCCTCACAGAAAGTCTTCAGCTCAGTTCAAAGACTGGTGACAAAGGTCATTAAAAAAATGACTGAAAGAGAAGGGTTTCTTTTTACACAGTCTTGAAAAGGGAAAGAAAGTGTAATGAGAACACTACTCTGAATCCTCACTTTCTCAGTGCTAGCTGTAGCCGTTAAAAATGCATGATTACAAGAAATCTATTCAAAGACCTTTCTTTAACCTGAAATAAAACAACATTTTAAAATAAAGTCCTTTCCCCTCTTCTCCCCATCCCCTCAAAAGAAAAAAAAAAAAGGAAATATTTAGGCCCACTTCAACTTGCCAGGTATCAGCTGGAAATACAATGCAACAGAGAGGAAATCTTCTAAGAGTCCTGGAGTGTGTGGAAGAAAACTTCCTGACACATCTGGCAAGAGAGCCAACTAGGGAAGATGACCACTGGACCCAGGTTTTTTTTGTCTACAGAGAACTTGTGGGTGCTGTGATGGTTGGAGGCCATCTCGGGCAAAACAATCATGAAATTTATATAAATTTTTGAATTTCAGAGCAGTAAGGAGGGAAGTCAGCAGAACTGCCACCTTGGACTTCCATGGGGCAAACTTTGGTCTGTTTAGGAAATGGCTGAGAGTTTCTTGCAAGGCAGTCCTGAGGAGCAAAAGGGTCCAGGAAGGCTGGACATGTCTCCAGAAGAAAATACTAGAGCAGTTTGTCCCCATGTGCATAAAGATGAGCTGGCAGGGAAAAAGACCAGTCTGCCTGAACAGAGAGTTTTGACTGGAACTCAAGAAGAAAAGGAGAGTGTATCACCTCTGGAAGAAGGGGCAGAAAGCTCAGGAGGACTACAAAGGTGTTGTGAGGTTGTGCAGGGAGAAAATTGGAAGGGACAAAGCCCAACTAGAACTTAATCTGGCTACTGCTATAAAAGAAAATAAAAATGTTTCTATAAATATTTTAGCAACAAAAGGAGGGCTAAGGAGAATCTGCATCCTGTGTTGTATGTGGGGGGAAACAGAGTAATAAAGGATGAAGAAAATGCTGAGGTATTAATGCCTTCTTTGCCTTGCTCTTCAATAGTAAGACCAGTTGTCCTCAGGGTACTCAGCTCTCTGAGATGGATGAGAGAAATGGGAAATAGAATGAAACTCCCGCAATCCAAGGGGAAATGGTTATTTACCTGCTACACCACTCAGACATGCACAGATCTATGTGGTCTTTGGTGATTCACCCAAGAGGACTGAGGGAGATGATGGAAGTGCTCACTGAGCCACTTCCCATAATTTATCATCAGTCCTGGCTAACTGAGGAGGCCCCAGCGAACTGGAGAATAACAAATGTGATGCTCATCTACAAGAAAAGTTGGAAGGAGGATCCAGGGAACTTCAAGCCTGTCAGCCTGACCTCAGTTCTGGGGAATGTCATGGAGCAGCTCATCTCAAGTGCCATCACACAGCACATGTAGGACAACCAGGGGATCAGGCCCATCCAACATGAGTTTATGAAAGGCATGCCCTGCTTGACCAACCTGATGTCCTTCTGTGATAAAGTTACACACTTAGTAGATGAGGAAGTTTTCTATGCAGTCTCTGGTAAAGCCTTTGAAACTGTTTCCCAGAGCATTCTCCCGGAGAATCTGGCAGGCCATGGTTTGTACAAGTGCACTGTTCCCTGGCTAAAAAGCTGTCTGGATAGCCAGGCCCAGAGAATGGTGGTGAATGGAATTACATCCAACTGGTGACCATCACTAGTGGAATCCCCAGGACTAAATGTTTGGGCAAGTCCTGTTTAATTTTTTTATTGATATTCTGGACAAGAGGATGAGGGACACCCCAGTAAATCCACAGAGGACACCAAGTTGGGCAGGAGTGTTGATCTGCTGACGGGCAGGAAGGGTCTGCAGAAGGTTCTGGACAGGTTGGATCAATAGACAGGACAATTGTGTGAGGTTCAACAAGGCCAAGGGCTGAGTCCTGCAGCTGAGTTACAACAACCCCAGCCAGCGCTACAGGCTGGGGACAGAGTGATGGGAAAGCTGCCAGAGGGAAAGGACCTAGAGGTGCAGGTCAAAAGCTGTCTGAACATGACCCAGCATGTGCCCACATGACCAACAAAGCCAATGGCATCCTGGCCTGTATCACGAAAAGTGTGGCCAGCAGGACTAGGCAAGAGATTCTTCCCCTGTACTCGGCACTGATGAGGCACCACCTCAAATCCTGTGTTCAGTTTTGGGCCACTCACCACAAGAAAGACTTTGCGGTGCTGGAGTGTGTCCAGAGAAGGGCAATAAGGCTGGTGAAGGGTCTAGAGCACAAGTCCAGTGAAGTGCAGCTGAGGCATCTGGGGTGGTTTAGCCTGGTGAAAAGGAACCTCAGGGGAGACCTTATCACTCTCTGTAACTGCCTGAAAGGAAGCTGAAGTGATGTGGAGATCAGTCTCTTTTCCCTTGTAACAAGCAACAGGATGAGAGAAAAAGGGAAGTTGCTCCAGGGGAGGCTTAGATTGAATATTAGAAAAAATTTGACCACAGAAAGCATTTTTAAGCACTGGAGCGAGCTGCCTGGGGTAGTGGTTGACTCACCAATCCTAGAGGTATTTAAAAGACATGTAGATGTGGTACTTAGGGACATGATTTAGTGGTGTACTTGACAGTGCTCAATGATTCTAAACAATTCTATGATTCTACAGTTCTAATCAGAGTCACTGGTTTCAGCCATAGGATGTAGAATTATATGAAAAATAGAATAACTCTCCTTGCAGTATTTCTGTTACTGGCTTGATTTCCCAATTGGAATGAAGCATGTACAAGTATGTGTCATGGTTTAGCATACTTAAAGAGAGCTCCAGCCACAGAAGTGATTCTCTTGCAAAGAGGTGCTTACAGCTTCCTCTAGACTTGACAGAACCAATCAACTGGCTAGTTTGAATACTGGCAACTTTTTAAGCCACTTAAGAAGGTTGACACGCCTCTGTGATCCACATTTAAGAACAAACCCCAGGAAAGCTCTCTTGCTTCTGGCTTTCAGACAGGTAACTTGGGGGGGGCCTGCAGGCAGCCCAGTGGGGCCGGGCTGGCCCCCCCCAGCCCTGCTCTGTGCAGGCAGCCCCCCTGCTCTGTGTAGACCGGCCCTCACTCAGTGTGGCTGAAATTCATCTGAGGCCAATGCCCGGCAAAGAGGCGAATTCCAGCTGCGGGGCCTGGGTGAGATTAACCCTTTTAGTGCTGTAAGATTCTCCAGAACAGATGAAGCCTGCAGACATCAATCCGCTCCCGAGTCAGAGGAGGAGGAAAGGTGAAGGCACATGAAGAAAATTCCATAAAGACACCAAAGTCAGTGAAGAAGGAAGAGCTGAAACCCTGAGAGAGGAGAAAGAGGAGATGCTTCAAACCTAGGAGCTGAAATTCTGTTGTAAAGCTATGGTGATGGACTATGATACATCAGAGTACCCGTTGTAATTTCATGAAAGCATGGGGGGGGGGGGTGGAGCGTTCAAACTGCAATTGTGAGCAAAAGTACCTGTGCTGGAATAAGCAAATGACTGTAATTGTGAGCAAAAGTACCTATGCTGAAATAAGCAAATGTTGAAGTAGCTGTAATTTGATGAGAAGCTTGAACAGAAAGAGATGAAAGTGATGAGAACCCTTGCTCCCAGGGAAGGAGAAGACCTCTATTCCTAGAGACGAAGATGCTCCCAGAGATGGGTGAAGAGAACCTTTGTTTGTGAACAGCTCAACCTTAAAATGGTACCCCATTAGCAAAGACTGGACCCTCAAAAGCAGTTGTGGGGAAATCTGTAAGTCGGGGGGGGAAGGGACTTTCACATGTGAGCAGAGAACCAATCCGGCTGTCTTGGTGTGACATTGAAGCCATGAGAGAACTTCTTGTGAAGATGTCTCCATAGCACAAGAGACTCCTCTCCCTAAGTGAACTGAACAAGGTTATTATGGAAGTGGTAACCTGACTGAAAATCTCAAGGGTTGTCTTTTTACGTTGTCAGCAGGAGAATGGAGAAGGGTGGGCGGAGGAAAGTGTTCTGAAGGTTTAGTCTGACTTCTTTTCCTTTCTTTTAGGTCTGTTAATAAACTTCTTTATATTCTTTTAAGTTTTGTGCCTGCTTTGCTTTTCTTCTAATTCTTATCTCACAGAAGGAAAATAAGTAATGGATATTTTGAACCAAACCACTACAGTATGCCATCATAAAAAGAGCTATAACTCATTGAGCTTAAACTTTATTGCAAATTTTAATTGAATGTTATAGAATTTGAAATCCAATCTAATATTCAAACTAATTATATATATATTGTGCACGGGGTAGGGATATACATAGATCTGGATAAAATAACCATACTTTTTACTGCCTCACTTTTTTTCTCTTTATGTTTTCATGCAACAGTTGCAGGTGATCTTGTTGTCTTCTCATGGGACTGCTTTGTATATGCCTGTTTTTGCATTCAGAGCCCTGAATCTTTCTCATGGCTAATCAGACAGGATTATGACAATACTATTCATGTTAGGTCAGAACAAAGGCCCATAGTGCCCAGAATCTCATCTCCCATATTGGTTGAGACTGGATTTTTGCAGGGGTGCATAGGTAAAGAAAAAGAAGTTAGGCACTTCTCTCAGTGAAGACTCTTTTTGCAAATATGAGGTTTTAGTGTTGTACCCACATTGTTGTATTTAATAGCCCTTAATGGGGCTTACTTCCATCCGTTCAGCTAATTGCTTTTTGAACTGATTTATATTTTGGCATCAAAAACATCCTGCAGCAATGAGTTACACAATTTAATTATGTATTATATGAAAACCAATTTACACTTCAGCCTGATAATTTACTTCGGCACTCGCTGGTTTTTGTGTCATGAATGGTGAATAACATATCCTAAATCACTTTTGACCTGGCATTCATGACTTCATATATTTCAATTATACCATTCTTACTCATCCCTCTTCCAAATTTGAATAACCTTGCTTATAAAATTTCTCCTTGTATAGAAGTCATTCTCTATGGTTCATTATCAAAATTATCCTTGCCAGTACCATTTTTAATTCTGGTGATCACACCTCAGTAGAACAATGAGTTTTACTCTTCTGTAATTTTATAGTGGAACAAAGCACAGTAAACAATATGTGCAACACCAGGGACTTCACCATACTCCGTATTTTTTGTTAACACCTATCTTTTGTTTTCCTCTTTTGGAGAGTAGTGATTCTATGAAGGTATCTTTCTGTAATGTCATGGCAGCTTAATCTCTCTGAGAACCTTGTTGAGACAATTTTGTAACAGATTCTTGCAAATGCAGGCATACTGTACCAACCATATCAGATTTGTCTGTGTGCTCAAGTCATTTCTTCATACAACAAATGAATGTGAAATGTGACTCCCCTTTACAGAAACCACATTAACTGTTCTCCATTACATCATGTTTATCCATGCATTTATTAATGCGACAATTTTCTAGCATTTGAAAAGGTTTACTCAACATGAAAGTGAGAGTAAGTTGCCTGTAGTTCTGTGAGTTTTAAATATTTTAACTCCTCATTAGCCAAGTACCAAAACTAATTAGAAGACTTACCTGAAAATCACTACTTTGTACACAATTAACAATTATCAATCACTATTAACTAATAGTTCAGCAATGTCTCAGTTTTCTCTTCTGAAACTCCTGGTCGAAAATGTTTTGATCCTGGTGATTTATTGCTACATGCCTATAATCTTCTCTACTGTTGCTACAACCTGAAGCTGAAGGATGACTCCAATCTATCACTGATCTCTACATTTACTTTGGAGCTCACCTGTTAGAGCAGTACTTTGAAAAATCCTCCCTAGCTTATGCTCAGATTCTAGTTCTAGTGGATGCTGAAGCTCTGTTTAGAACCCAAGTGTTCTAGAAATGAAAGTCTATTTTCATTTTATGAAAACCTTACTTTTTATTCAAACACAAAAACGTCTACCAAGTTACTATTGATGACTCTTATATGAGTAGATTGAACATCTGTAAGAGTGCATAGGATTGTTTATTCAAGCTGAAGAGTGCTCTTTTCATTATTCTACACATGTAAAGAAGTCAAACATTGCCAATTATATTCTGTTTGTGTTTCAGGTTTGTTCTTTCTATGAAAACTTCAAACTTACAGAATGTATGAAGATAAAGTATTAATCTGACACATTACTCTCAAAGTCTTGATGCTAAAACAGTAGTCTTTATTCCCTGTATCTGTTATTTTATCTGCTTTTTCTATGTGAAGGCCCTGTGTTATTTTTGCTGAACTACACTTACCCACCTGTACATACGTGGTTTGCTATCTGTATACAGTCTTTCATTTCACATTTTTGTAATTATGCTCTGGAAAGATGATGTTGTCTAGGTGAAATTTACCTAAAAAAACAGTCAAAATTTACTAGTGAGATTAAAAGGCTAATAAAGTTGTAAAATGTAGATCCTCCATATACTTGGCAATTATGCTGTCTGTCTATGATTAGATTTCTATATAAAGTAGCTATAAGAGAACTCTAAGAATCTTGCATAATAAACAGTAGAGACATTAAAGAAAGCCATAAAAACTAGACAAGTGTTTGCAAATTACAAAGTAGTGTTACAGTAATTGTGTAAAACCTACAATTATTAATATGGTTATAAAACAATGGGATGAACACTTCAGTACTTTTAGTCAAAAAGATACTTTTTACATAAATAAATTAGAAAATTTATTTTACTGCTTGACAAAGTTATAGTTCATTAACACTTTAACTTTTGGTCTGGAAAAACTTTTAGAATAAAAAAAATTTATATTATCCCAGATGGATTTAATTACTCCATAAACTGACATTTTAACAGTTACTCAAACATTTATCATAGAATATTTTCTAACAACTATTCATCAGCCAAAATTCACCAATGTATTTCATTACATCAAAAATGTATCATAACAGTAATTTAATCCTTTTCTCAAATTCACCTGTTGTGTTCCATACACTGGTATCCCTTTAATGTTTTGATCCATTGATAGATTATTTAAATTTCAAATTACCTCCTTTCAATCCTAGATCTCCCCTCTTGGACCTACTTAAGTTTCAACTCATATCTTACAAAAAAAAAGAAATTCCATCATTTGCCTACTTATTTATAGCAGCAGAATTTTCCTTTGATCTCACTTTTATGCAGCACTTAATGCCTCTATATTTAATACAAAACCATCTAACTGTTCATTTTATGTATCTTTCCACCTTACATACTAATACTTTTTTGTGTCCATTCTCCTCCTTTCCCTTTTTTTCTAATCTCATAGGTCACCATCTCACCGACCTTGACAGACCTTGATATTACACAAGAATTTTGAAGTTAAACAAGAATTTATTATTTCACTCACTATTATACCTTTGATAAATCAGAGCAAAATTTTAAAGATTGAAGTTTTACCTCTCTTTTTGAATTGAACAAAAAAAGGTTACATTTTTTTATTCTTTCTTCTCAGCCAGATCATAATTTTATTTAAAAATTGAAAATTAAAAAGCCCCTACCGTTAATTCATAAATATTTCAGGGGTTTAATTAAGTCAAAATATAAAGGAAGTGTGTATACATAAGCCCTCTCTCTGGGACTGAACTTTCCTAATCCAAAAATCACAGAAGTTGAGAAACACAGAATATAATAGCAAACAGATATTTTTTGGCACAGGCACAGCAGAAGAGTCGGAATAAAGATGAAGTCATTCAGAGTTCATAACCTTTTCTTTCTTCCAGTCTTTTATTCCTCTATACATAGTTTTGTATAGCATTTCTGAGAGTACATGCATTCATATGCAGGAATTCAGCTCTAGATTTACATTTTAGCATTTCACTCCAGAAAGTATATCTGCAACTAAAGCAGCAGCAATCACAAGAAATGCAAGCACTGAGCTCCTGAGATGTACCCAAAGATATACAGTGTATTAGACAGTAGTATTCATACAATCAATGGCATATACCCAGGTTCTATCAGAAAAACACTGACGGGTGGGTGAAATGGTCCTGACTCATTTGATGTTTGGTTTCTCTAAGAGCCTGCACACAAGTAGATTTGGGAACTGTGGCCTGAAGCATACACATGTACCAGATCTGGCTGCTCTTCTGTTCATTGAGGTGAGGGGAGAAGCAGCTGCAAGGGTATATGGCTCACCATGCACCCCAACAGCAAGTGGACAGGACAGGTTGTGAGATGGGGGATACTGGACTGAAGAGGTTATGTGAAAGGGTCCTGCAGGGGAACATGGGCAGAAGGGTTGGTTTCAGATTGGGAAGTTTGCAGGCACACGCTTTGACACAAACACAGGCAGCTGTGGCAGGTCTGTCACAACCAGTGTAGTAGCTGGTTGTGATGGTACCGGCTGCTCTGTGCCCTCTGAAAGCTACCAGCCAAATCCATGCTGATGTGGAGGTCTCAGCATAGCATAGTCAGCTCAGTACCATTACAATAAAAGTTGGAATTACCACTAGAGGGCATTAAAAACACCATAAATAACTTCGGTCTAATACCAACAAAAAACCTTGCAAAGACCCAGATGAGGAAAGCCGCGAAGGATGACAAAAGCGGTACAGAAAACATACGGGTCCTATGCAGTGTATATTCACAGAAAGAGAGCTGAATTGAAGGTGCTGAAGGTCCAGAGCTAACAATGCTAGACAGCTTCTACAGAGAAGACGAGTTAATACTAAATTTTATGTCAGCACTCAGATAATTAGCTAATTTACATATTTCAGCCTGTAGGCCATCTACTTAATGACTAGTGAATGTTATAAAACTATGACAAAAATTATGTTGCATACAGAACCTAAAGATCAAATGGTGATCTTTAGCTTCATTGAGGGCAATAGAAAGAGCAGTGGGTAACAAACGCTTTAGTCTCGCCAGTCGAGGCAAAGAAAATTGTTGAGATGTCTGTGCAGGTTGGAGCAGAAGGGCAAAACAAAGGGTGCCTGCAATCATCCAAAAAGCAGAGTTCTCATTTCTATTGTAATAGTTAGACATTTTTGCTTCATATTATCTCAGCTGTGCAGCAGAACAGAAGACACAAAGGAAAAGGCACCTTGTAAGTAACAAGGTCTGTCAAGTATTGTCACTTATAGAAATACATGTTAAGTTTTCCTGCAGGCTTTTCCCAGCACTGGGGAATTTTTTTCACTGAATTCTATGATTTATCTTATGAAAGAAACTTTAGAAAAAAAAAAAAGGGACATGTTACCAATGGTGTAGTCACAATATTTCTTTTTAGAGGCTCAGTCTCCCAAATGGTCACATAAACTGAACCTGCCTACCACAGCTTGCATTGACTAGAGGGATCACATGAACAATTTATTTATTGTTTAGAGTTATTCTTTACAGGAGCAATGTCCCTCTGAATCATTTGATTCTGTTTCTGTTCTGAAAAAGTCTGCATACAAATATGTTATACAGGGTAAAATCAAAGGGATATGAGCCCTTTAGGCCAGCAGGTCAAGCAGGACCAAAAATGCTTCACAGAGGAGTGTGGAAATATGGGAAAATGGAAGACAGCCACAGATGAGAGAAAAACCCAGTATTTCTTATGATAGAAGAGTGTCTTGGGGTGACTTTATGATGTGTATCCCCTATTGCTGCTTCATGCCCAGAAATTAATTTTGTGCCTTTCTGTGCCTTTAAACTGAGCCTGAGAGGGGGGAGAAAAAAAAAAACTGAGCAAACTTCTCAAAGAAGTTTGTTCAAGGACACAGAGATACAGTCTCCTCTTGCTTCTAACAGCAGTGGCGGGAGCAGGAGGAAGCACCCTGCTTGCTCTTCAGCCAGCTTTCGGCCCTTTTTTATCCAGAGGGAGATGGAGAGTTGAACTTTGTTTTCCTGGGACTTTGGGGTTTTTTTCCTTCTGGACTGTTTCAACATCAGAACACGTCAGGAGAGTTCTCCACCAAGGCCCCAGAGGTGGGCCCACACCGACCCAGCTCCAAGGAGGAGGAGAGAGACCACACCTACAGAAGGACTCTGAAATCTTCCCAGGTTTCTCTGCACAACAAGAGGTTTTATTATTTAGCATTATTATCCTTTTCCTGTGTGTTTGTTAAATAAATAGTTTTTGTCTCTTTCACTTTACTCCAAGGAAAACTTTTTTTCCCCAAACCTGGTGGGGAAGGGATGGCTGTAACCTGCCTTCTATCAGAGGATATTTTCCTCCAAATTTGTCCAAACTGGCATAAAGAGGAAAAACGAATTAAACTTGTGAATGCAGACTTCCTAAAACCTCGAGTCAGCTGTGAAATCCCAATTTTGACATGTACAATATATCTTCTCCTATCAGCATGAAGAAAAATTATAGAAAGCTTCTTCCATGTAAAAAGGCAGAAAACAGATAATCATACTCAAGGAAAAGAGTTTTTTTAAAAAAAAAGCTTTTCCTGATGATACTGAAGTATATGAAAAAAAAAAAAATATACCTGAAAACAATGAGAAAAATAGAGCCAAGCTGGTAAATGCTGTTTTAAGTTTTAACATAAAGTCTGTTCATATAACAACCATGTTTATTGTAAATTTTTATCAACTAATTTTTGCAGAAAAGAGATTAAAGCTGAGGGGAAATTTCTTATGAGATTTGTCAATTTTGATGCATTCCTGTAAATAAGTGACATCCTCACCACGAGCTGTATTGTCACATGCATATTCCTAACATTTCAGACTACAGAGACTCACAGATTTAGTACTTACTTTAGTAGACAGCATGGCTGATCTTACATGTTCCTGACCCTTTAGAAGTATGGGGTTCAAATGGAGCATCCAGTGGAGCACTGTGACAGAGAGCTTTCAGCTGGTGAGCAACCTGTCTGAGAGAGAGAGATACAGATCCCTTTCTTCTCCTTAAGTTACCCAGGTTTTTGTTATAAGTTTCAGCTCTTGTTTCTTGCTATTAAAAATTGAAAATGTTACAGAGGTTCAAATTTTCCATTTGAAGTGTGTGGCACTGTCAGAGACACCACATTCTCTGAACCAAATGATGTGACAGTCACCCGAACAGTTTAATTTGTGAGGTTCCTTTACGAAAATATAAATTTCTGTAACATACACCAATTATATTATCATAAGTTGCCTTTGTATCATCCAGTGGTGCTTACTTTATAAATATTAAAATGAAATATTTTACATAAGAATAACACATAATTAATATGGTACATCATATGTAATATGGTCATTTCTGGAGTCCTTTACAATGAAATTATTTTTCATTTTAAGCTGTCATGATGGTAACAATATATTTAAAATTTTGGCAATCCCATTTATCTTAAGAAAAAAAATTAATTTTCCTTCTGCACTTACAAAATCATGAACAGAAGGACCATTAAATGTTTTAAGACAATAATAGAAGCATGAATTTAAATGGACATTAAAGCAAAATGTAATATAAAGCTATGAGGCTTGTAGACTTTCTGTTTGGAATCTCTTAGGACAAAATATCTTTCACATAAACATTCCTTATCTACCTTTTTATCAGATATTCAGACCTCTTGTAATCCTTATGGTTTTCTTTAAAGTAATTTTTTTAAGAGACAGGGGTCCAGTCTGACATCATTAATTTGGAAACTGCTCTTTACCATTGAGTTGACAACTCTGCCCATTTTTTCTGCTTTGGTTTGGTTTTAGATAAGCTGTCATTTATGATCAACTAATGACATCCAGTCCTTGTTGTAATTTATCTTGCAACAAATGTACGATTTCATAATATTCAGCAAATATAAAACCAGACATGATTAATTTCTAAGACATTATAAAAATAAATCCACAATATTTAGGACACTGTGACAAAAACAAATTCACTGAAACACTACTGAAGACACAAGATATATCAACCTACATTAACAATCCCTGAAGAATTTAATTAATAATACTTAATTATATAAAACTCTCCTAGTAAACCACCAGTCCCCTCAAAAAACCCAAAACATACCACAAACCAAACAAGAAAAAACCGAAACAGTAAAATCTTTGGAAATAATTCAGTGAAAAATATATCATTGATTTCAGTTTTTCCTGTATGCATTCACAAAATGAAGTACATCTGTTAACCTTGCAATTCTTCCAGACATGAGAAAAAAAACAATGATAACTTTTTTTTATAACAAAATTTCAAGATCAAGTGGCAACAACTCTTTTTTTTTTTTTTTTTTCCCCAGTGTATTAAGTGATGTGTGAACTGAGCAATTAGCTAGAAACTGGGGCATCTTCCTTTTTCCGCTATTAGTTTGTAGATTCAGTGATATTCTCCAAAAGTGAAGGTTTATACTACCAGGTAAAAAGAGAAATGCATTACCACAGTACAAAAGATGTTACATTAGTATAATTTTAATATTGCATACAAGTATACATATATAATTCAAAAGAAAATTCCATTCTTAAATGTAATCAAACATTCAGTTGACTACTACAACTGTGTAGGAGTCAATAATTATTAGATATGTTCATATTCCCTTGGAGGCAGCAAGTCACAGAAAGAATATGCCATCTTGACTGAATCTTTTTTTTCCTGAAGAGGAACAAAATGTTTGTGGTAATGCCAAAAGCTGTGGGGTTTTTTTCAGCTGAGGATCCATATATTTAATGATTGCTCAGTCATAGAAAACAACACTACCTTGCTTTAGAAGTAAGAGAATATATATTAAGTACTGTGGTCAACATTCTGCAGGACTTTTATTGTTTCAATGGCTCTTTCTCTGCCATTTTTTATGTTTTCCAAGATATTAGCAAGAACAGCAGCATCAAGAAGTGCTTCATGCTGAGAATACGTATCTGGATTACTTCAAATAATACTGTTATTATGCAGGCCAACAATTGCAAACAATTTTCAAATAATTTTAAAATATTTCTGCATGTACAACTTTCTGCATGTAGTTTGATTTCAATTAATGCTGTTTACCAAGCCAGACCAAATTGTATTTCCATACAACTTGTCAACTGTAAAGTCTTTTTCCTGTACTGTGCTGCTACTCTTCCTTGATAAAAGGTTTCTATTACTGTGAGTGATCCACTTTCCATCCATTTCTAAATTACTTTAGCACTGATAATACATCAAATTTCTGTTAGATTGATGATTGTTCTACTTGTTCTGTAGTGTATTGTATTAGACCAACAAAACCTAGATATTGTGCCTCATGCAGATAGTATATAACCGCTGAAAAATACAAGATAATTCTCATTGGAAAACAAAATAATGGCTGCAGAGGATTATTCAAGGTAATTTTCGCCTATTCTGGAAATATATTTAAAATGTATTACCATGCACTTCAGCAGTATCTGAAGCGGCTTCTACACTCAGTAAAAATGTAAGAAATTTAAGATGCTTTTCTTTAAAATAATCTTTCTCTTGATGGAGCAATTATCATAAAGGTAGTTGAGATGCTTTTGGGGGAACGAGAAAGTATTTTCCAGTCCAGCTGACCATGTTCTTGTCTTCATGCAGTATCAGAGGGAACTGAGACCTCATATTAAACTAAAGTGTTGTCTATCAGAGTTTTGATTTAAAATTCTAATCCACATCTTCTCCAAGCTGCAAGGAACCTTTTTTTTCTCTGTTCAGTATTGTCACCAGGACCTGAGACCTTGAAAATCCACCAGTATCACAGAAAAGTCTATAAATGATTGGACATTTCCATATGGAAGCAACCAAGCCTTAAAATAAATTTCCAGAGAAATTGGTGAGATCTGTACGTTGTCCCTGCTATGTTAGTAACTGGACCAGAAGCCTGTATGTAACAAGCAGATAGTTCTTACTCAGATAGGAATTGACTCTCCCATATGTTTTCTTCCTTCAATGCTGTCTCCTTACAAAATTTACAGCCACGGCACCAGCATTTTGGATAATATTGCTCAAAAGTTGGCACAAATTACATAACTTTGGTCAAAGTTTTGGGGTTTTTTTTGAATGTTGATGTTAATTATTTAATTATGCTATTAATTAAAACAGAATAATTTAATTAATTAATAATAATGTTTATTAATATTAATTAATAATTAATTAACATTCACAAAAAAATTAATTATTTATTAATGCTAATTATTTTGCTGGCTACATTGCTTAGTGTCTTAGGTTATAATGTAAAATGTAACCAGAAGTATGTATTCTATCACCATCTGTTGAAACCAGGTGGGGCAGTGTTCTTTATCTCTTCTGTGACACATCCCTGATAACTCTCTCCGGAGGGAGATCTCTGTTAATGGGCCATCCAACCTCACTGCATGGCTCATAAAATTATATCATCCCATTGTGAGATGCTCCACCCAGGGGGAGGAACCAAGCATTGCTACCTGGATATAATCTGAGGTTTGGAACACCACACTCAGCCCTTACCTACTGGATTCCCAGAGGACAAGAGCTACAAAACCACCACTGGACCTCCAGAGGAGGACCAGACCCTTCTACAGGGTCACCGCTTCTACAGAACCACATCTATCACTTCAGGAGGATTGCAGCCATCCCTTAATTGGACTGCAAACACCACCCTGCCTGACGGGGTGTCAGGTTGTACCCTGACTCTGTCAGGTTAAGCCAGTGTTTCTGTATTACTGCCTTGTTATATATACTAGTAAAGAACTGTTATTCCTATTTCTCATATCTTTGCCTGAAAGCCCCTTAATTTCAAAATTATAATAATTCAGAGGGAAAGGGATTGCACTTTCCATTCCAAGGGAGGCTCCTGCCTTCCTTAGCAGACACCTGTCTTTCAAACCAAGACTCTTAGATGCAAAGGTATGATTTTGTCTGAAAGCTGAATTTGTTTCTTTTCTTCCTTATTCATTCAGCAGAGGAAGGATAAATGACAGTCATGTAAAACAGGAGGTGAGCAGTCACCTTGAAATGGCTAATGGTAGCTGATTGGTAGCTCCAGTATAGCCATTTCTGGATTTATGGATAAAATACTGGAGTTTAGTGGGTTTTATTTTTAAAGATAAAAAGGAGGAACACTGGGCTTTATTATCTTCTTGCCAACAGTCACCTGAAAATCAGCTCTGAACAAATCAAATAGTCTGATCGTGCAAATTTTATGCCTTTCCCTGCTAAATCTGTCTGCTTCCCATGAACAAGGGAGAAAGGTCACAGTGCAAATTCTCTGAATCACTCATCCTTTGTGCCTCAATGCTGGTGAAATTATAGAAGTAACATGCTTAGATGAAACCTCCTTTACACAAAGTTGTGTTTCCTAACATTTTTACCTGAGGGATTATCCTATAGTAAGGGCGATATCCTCAGGGGCAATAAGCAGGAATCTGTCTACTTTTCTGCCATGAGAAGTGGTGCAATCCTTTCTGCCATCAACTCCCATTTTCTCCCTAAATTTAGAAAAACTCTTGCAGTAATACATTCAAAATATAGGCACTTGATGTATCTGAATACTGCATAAAGATCAAATAAAATGTGTGTATGGAAAAAAAGCTGGTGCTGAAATTGCACTGAAACCTCATCCTTTGCAAGCTTGCTTGAACAAATACTTCAGCTGAAGCAAGTGTGATTTTTCAACACATTTTTGTCTAGAAGCTTGATCCTAAGCAAGAGATTCTCCAAATAGAAGAAGGACCAAATAGAAGCAGCTAGAAGGCTGCTTCCTTCTCTGTTTTGTAAATGTAAAAAAAAAAAAAACCTCAAAACAAGCCTTTTAGCCACTGACTATAGAAAAAATAGAATGGTTACAGAATTTCTTCACAGAATAGCAACTGAGCCAGATGCTGCTAGCTGTGAACTAGTGGATTTCATTGTCATTAGCTTGATAACTTCTACTTAAAGTAACCTTTTTAAGTTTAGTATCAGTTCACAACATTTCATGCTTTAACCCAGGCATCAACCAAGCCCCAGTCACTTGCTCATTGCCCACCCTGTGGGGATGGTGATGCCATGATGATTTTTTGCCCTTTCTTTTGTACCCCTGTTATACCATTTTACAACTTCTCTATTCTTAATGCTTTTATCCTACATGCTTGGACTTGTTTGTTCATCTAGGAGACTAAACATTTTAGAAGCTTCGTAGTTAGGGATCAGTGTGCCCCAGACCCCAAGGTCCCCTCCAGAACACATTTTGTAAACTAAGATAGAACCATCCAGGGGAAGGTTCCTTGGGGAGGAGCGGCTCATTCAAGCCTCTCATTGGGGAATCTTTGATAGATATGGTAATTAGTAAGACCTATAATGATATACCCGATCTGTTGTGGGTGTGCATTGTGGTGTGCATTTCAGTGCATTCAACCTGGATGTGGTGCACCTAAGGATCCTTACAATAAATACCAAGGTAAAATCCCTTTTTCCCCTTCTAATCCTCTTGATTTTAAGACCAGGAAAAGGCATCAATGGGGCAGAGAACTGGAAGTACAGAAGGGAGAAAACTCGAGGGTTGAGATAAAGTTTAATAGGGAAAGCAAAAGCCACACACAAGTAAAGCAAAACAAGGAATTCATTTACCACTTCCCAGGGAGCCAGGTGTTCAGCCATCTCCAGGAAAGTCAGGTTCCATCACCCGCAATGACTTGGGAAGAGAAAAGCTATCACTCCAAATCTCCCTCTCTTCTTTTGTTTTTCCCACGGCTTTTATTGCTGAACTTGATGTCATATAGTATGGGATGTTGCTTTGGTCATTTGGGGTCAGCTGGCTGAGTCTTTTCCAACTCCTTGCACACCCCCAGCCTCCTCACTGGTGAGTGGGGTAAGGAGCAGAAAAGGCTTTGGATCGCTCACCAAGAGAGCTCTGCTCAAGTGAGCTCTGCTCAGCAGAAATGAAAACATCCCTAGGTCATTGTTACAGTGCAGATACTGCAACACATGTATCAGACAATGAGGCCCGTGGAAAAGAAATATATATGGACAGGTTCTTGATAGGTGTTTCAGAGATGTTTATTTCTCCAGCCGCATGGCCGGAGCTCTGCCGAGGAACTCCGGCAATCACGGGACCCGAGGGTCCTTGCCCGCACAGGGGAACACAAACCAACCAATGGGGAGCGAGGCTGACCAGGGGCAGGGAAACCCCGTGTCTCCCCCCCAGGGACCCTCTCCCAGGACCACATGGCAGGGGGAGGGCCCCAACAGGTCATCAAAACTGTTTGCAGTGGATATTCAAAATACAGCCCCATAGGAGCCAATGTGAAGAAAATTAGCTCTACCCCAGCCAAAATCAGTGCATAATGACTGCAACACCCTAAGACAAAATTCAGACCAAATATTTCCACACCATGAATATCACTTGTGTACACCTGCACTTTTCTAAAAATGGTACTTAAAGGGAAAAAGACAACTAATTACCCCCACTAAGTGTTCCACTCATTTTTATTATTGGAGTTTTTGAATTCTTTCCTAAAAGTTCAGCTTCAGAAATCTGCAGAATGCTGTAATTACATCAAGACATGAGAAAGGCCCACATAGCAATACATTTCAGTCTAAAACCACACCTCCAGAATACTGATCAAGAGGAAAAATAAGAACAAGAAAACAAATATGCCAATATTACATACTGCTGCAAGTCCCCTTGGTGGGCTATATGATACTACTTCATGAATAAAGATGGAGTAAACTACATTTGTAGCATAATAAGAAAAGGTAATTAGTGCCATCTATTCACCACAGTTAGAATTTGACTAGAACAATTTGATTACTTTTATCACATTTTAAACTTTGAGTAAGATTTTCAGCTCTGTAATCCAGTTAGTGGTAAAGTGTGGAGAATATAAGTCAGCTTCCCAATATGATTGATGAGTATGTGCTGCACAGGAAAGGAGATGGAAAAAAATATACAACTCATAATATAGACACTGTCTGCTTGCTTTAAAGCAAATCTCTTCTAAATCAGGTTGAATCCTTCAGCATGACTAAAATATAAGCTTAGTATCTTCTCCATGCAAACAGGAAATGGAAAATTATTCATAGGAAAGAGGAGCCCTTTTTTTTGTTTTTTGCTTAACACTGTGATCTTTCAGATATGCATTTATTATTTATACTTTGCTAACTCCCACATCTGGCTGAGAATTGGGCTTTACTCATGCTGGGTATTTTACAAACACAGAGGTAATTACAGAGATAGACTATTTCAAATTCGAATATAAATCTATTGGCAAAAGGTTGAGTGATACCCCCTGAGAAAATGTCAGGCATAGGGATTTAAATGCCCAGACCCAGACCCAAACCTTTGTTTTCACTGATGGGAAAGCAGCCTTGGTACAGTGAGGCATGTTATTATTAAGAGCCTGCAGTAACCAGAACTCCCAGTGGTACTCCTACAGAGACACTCTATGAGGTTAGAAGTTCCTTTGTTGCCTCTTCTCCTGAGACCTAAAAGCCAACTCCATCCAGATCCACAACTTCGTCTCAAGTAGTAATGGCAAAAGCAAGCAGACAAGCCACTCAACCTCGTTGAAGGAGGGATGCCATTTAATTGCCTGTGTGCTGCACACTTGAAGTCCACAGAAGTGTTAGGCAATTACTTGTTTCCATTAATTAATTATGATCTGGGTCACATCACAAGTGGAATGTTTTGTAGAAAGAAGATTTTGCTATCCTGAGCTGTGCTTATTATGCTTTCCAACTTCTCATTTTTGCTTCCTGCAAAATTAAGGTCATTTAGAGTGACAGCGATGGTAATGTGAGAGCTTGATTGCCTCTTTCTAACAAAGATTTTTCTATTGATGAAAATGTGGAAGCTTTCCCTAGATTATGAGATAACTAGTTGTATTGAATTCTATTATGAATAATCATACTGTTTTCTGATATGATTGTTTGACAAACATTCATGTGGTGTGTAGTTTTGCTCTGGTGATACAGCCTTATGTACCAGAATACAAATTATGTTTCTTTCTAAAATGTTTAAAATGCTGTGGGACTACTCTTTTTTATATTTAATTTCCACCCACAGTGTTTTGAGGACTTCTTTTTGACAAGACTTCTCGTCTTTTTTGTAAATGTTGTGGAATACGAGGACTTATATTTTTCCTGTCCTTTCCCTGGTGTTCTGCAATTTTTCTTTCAAAAATATAAACCTATTTAAAAATGGCTGTAAGGGCAGGGAATAGTCCAGGGCTGCAATCTAGAAAATTAAATGGGAGGATTTAAATCCAGTCCTTATTTGAATCAAAATATTGCCTTAACAATACTCCAAACCTGCCATTTCAGGTTTAAGTGTCTCCAGCTGCAGGGATCCTTATTTCCATGACAGGTGCTTTGGTTCATCTACAGCACTGGGGGTTCGATGTACATTTGTCTGGTGTTTTGATTTTTTTGGAACACACAGTATACACAAGTCTACTTTGAGGAAATAGTTGAATGAATACTGCATTTATCAGTATTATTATCCATTTAAGAATTTTAATACGATTTTCAAAATATAGAAAAAAACTAATACTCCACTTAGTGGATGACAGTTATTTCCTTTTTGAAATAGAAATGCTGAAGCCCTGAAAATTTAATTGACAGACCCAAAATCACAGAGGAAATACAAAATAATTGTAGCAAAATGAAAACTCAAAACGCCTTCCTTTAACCTAATACTTTAGATTTGACCATTTCATAACATTAAGTGATTTTATCACATAGTTTCTCTGCAAGGTGAGCAGTATCATTATCCATGATATACAGATTAAAAAATAACATACATGATTGAGATGAAGTGTAGGTACCTGAACTAAAAATTAGATCTTCAGAACTCTTGTTCTTTTGCCTTTTATCTCTGGAGGTATCTGGTGATGTTCATTCACTGGTTCTGATCTTGATTTCTTCTCTCTATTAAAAAATAATTATTTTCAACAGGAGAGGAAACAAAGACTACTGTCTGATAGCACTTTCTGGAGACAGGAAGAGCGTAACAAGAAAACTATTCAGCAAAAAGAGGAACTCTGTCTTTCTGGCTTGAAGCATATTTCACAACAGAAGATTCCAGTTGTGGATGCTACATGGGGAAAAATAGTGTCAGATTGCCTAAGGAGAGCATCTGAACTCTGCAGAGACTGATTGTAAGATAGTTAAATTTTCTCTATGTCTCTGTGATCAGACTACGTATGTTTTCCCCAGTCTAGTATACTGGTTTTGTGTAACTCCTCAGTGAGTTTTGGAAAAGATTCAAAGGGACAGGCAGCCAAAAGTTAGGTGTAAAACTGCAGGACAAAATTATGGAAGTACTTCTGTAAGTAAAGACAAGTATCCAAAACTGACTTACTGCTGTGGCAGGAAATTTAATCTGTTCTAAGCTGCTGGTTGCCTTTTGGCCAGGCTTCAAGATTTAAAAACTGGTTGACTGAAATACAAACCAGTTCTCTTTTTTTCTTTCTAAAAAACAAGTATTTGCCAGTGAGCACTGGACAGAAACTACTGTTGACTCTCCACATGGCCTCAGACAGGTCATATTAACCCAGTCTTTCTTCTTTTCATAAATCAGATTTTCCACTTTGCTCAAATATTAATATAGAAAAAAATGTGCAGCTTTTAATGCTGAATTAATGTTTTTTGAATTCTCCTGAGCATTAAGGCATTGCTCTGATATTTCAAGGTATAGTTACTGCAAAAGATGAGAAAATGTCAATTAGCATAATGTAAGTCAACACAGAATGTGATATGGCAGGGAGAAGATTATAAACGAGTAATAATGTAGGGGGTCTCCAGAATGAATGACCCCCAGCAAAAAGCATTACTCCACTCCTTGTCAGACTGGCCCACAGGGCTACAGAGGGAGTGATAATGGGAGAACATGTTGTGCCCATGCTAACTAGTGCAGTTGGCTGCAGTTGGATTAACTAGGTAAGCCATGCAAGATGAGTGTGTATGCATGTGTGTTTGGGGCTGTGTGTGGTACAGAATACATTGTAGGAATTGGTGTGAGAAGTGAAATAATGTGTCGTGCTCTTACCCCAGCCAGCAGCCAAGCCCCATGCAGCCACTCACTCACTCCCCCACCAGCAGGATCAGGGAGAGAATTGGAGGGATGAGAGGTAGAAAACTCGTGGGTTGACATAAAGACAGTTTAATTGGGAAAGTAAAAGCCACACACACAAACCAATGAAAACAAGGAATTATTTCACCTCTTCCCATGGGCAGGCAAGTGTTCAGCCATCTCCAGCAGAGCACAGCCCCATTACACGTAATGGTTACTTGGGAACACAAACACTATCACTCCAAACATCCCTCCTTCCTTCTTCTTCTCCACACTTTATATATGGATCATGATGTCATATGGTCTGGAATATCCCTTTGGTCAGTTTGGGTCACCTGTCCCAGTTGTGTCTCCTCACAACCTACCATGCGCCCCCAACTTTCTTGCCAGCCTGGCCATACAAACAGCAGAAAAGGCCCTGGCTCTGTGTAAGCCCTGCTCAGCAACAACAAAAGCTGAGTTTTATCAACCCATGCGGAGGCCAGTGGGCCTGCTGGACAAGGAACAAAAGGAGTCCCGCAGTGGAATAAGTCCTAGGTTCCTTTCCAGCTTATGGTGACTGAAAAAGCTTCCCTCAGAATGCTCTGTTCTGTTAATGTACCCCAGTTCTGCTCCCCTGGTTGGCTACATTGGCCACTCCAACCCTTGTTACCTGATACACCCTCAGAGTTTCTTGGTTAGTTCCCTTACCCTGGACCCCCAATCGTTCTCCCCAGGGACTTCTCTGGAACCTTGCATGAGTGCAGAGGCATTAAAATCTCTCCCGTAGAACCCCATCAGAAGACCCTTCTTGCTCATTCATCGTCAGACTGGTTTGCTAGCTATCCAGTGTGTGTGTGTGCACGTGTGTGTGTGTGTGTGCAAGCATGCTGGCTGCATTGAGAGGCTTCCTTAGAGGCGCTTTAGGGATGGCTGGGGAATTTTACCATCCAATACCACCTCGACAAACCCATGCTCAACACAAATCCAGACCACAGCCCCATACTAGCCACTGGGAAGAAAATTAACTCTACCCCAGATGATACCAGCACATGATGTTACCTTCCACTGCATCTTCATTGGGATCACTCTGGAAAAATTCTATTCCATTGGGCTGTCCACATACTTCAAATAATACTGCCAATAATGGACTGTATGGAGCATAACCACAAAAATGATCTGAGAGGTGGAAACACTTCTTACAGTCAGAGACCTCAAAATGTCAGCCTTTCAATCTTCTCATTATTTTTTTTTTTTTTTTTTTTTAGGGGATAAGGATGCATTACATTTCAGAGCACCATATAGTGAGCAGTGCTTACACAGTATGGTCCAGATTAGCTAGTTCTGTGGAGATAATAAGACTGTCTTGGGCAGATTCTCTCATTGCCGCAGCTGTATGGCACTCTTGTGCATTGTCTAGATTCTGTAGATGTATGCATTATGAACTGGAATTGCAGGTTAGAAATACAGTGTATCTGCTGAAGAGAATAGTAGTTACTACTATTTTTATGATTCAGTTGTTTCACTGGGAGATGTCTCAGTATTCCTTTTGATAAGCAGATGTAAGTAAAATGCATTCTATAAAATCTGCTTGAACAAGTTGTCAAGAAAAACTGGTGGACATTAGATTTCCAGGGGTTTTCAAATGTAGACTAGCTTCTTTCTAAAGGATGCAATTAGTCAGACATAAGTTCTTAGGAGTTGCTGCAGTGCAATAGGACAATATGAAATTGAGATAAGTGAAGTACTTCACTTAAAATTTATGTCTCTCTGAAGTTAAGAACCATGACAACCTCTGGCTCTGTTAAAATCTTGCTAGGCAGAAAAACAGCCCTTGTGTCTCCTTCTGTTCAACACACCTGAGCAATGAGCACTTATTGTTGTCACTGTTGTCTGTGTAACAGCTGCATTGACACTATTTCATGAACAAGGCATTTCTCCCACCTTGTTTGGGCTATACATAGGAACAAGAAAAATTCTTTGGAAGTCAGATTGGAAAAGAAAATGTTACAGGAGCTCTTGAAAAATAGAATGGTCATATAATTTGTAAGATATTTCTGAAATAGAGAAGTTATAATGAGAAACATGGGGATGCATCAAAGCAGGAAAAGAAAGGCACAAGTGAAGATAAAGTTGTCTACCATGAACACAGAGAAAAAGGAAAGCAACTATTAGTTTTTTGGAAGCCATGAGACAACTTTAAGGATATATCTGAAAGACGGGAAGGATATCAGCATAGAAAAATCCAGAACAAGGCAGAAGAAAAGACATATTCAAGTTAAGAAGTATAGTCAAGAATTATTAGAGTTCTCTCCACTTTTACTAAGATTTCCATCTGTATTAAATACTGTGTAAAGTCCCATGTAGAAGTGTATAGAGGCTATCTGTAGAGGCCCAGAAAAGATGACTTTAAGTTGCATGTCCCCCTCCCTGCCCCAGGCCACACTATGATTTGAGGAATTCTCATTAGGCCTTGGCCTTGATGAGCTGCACCTGGACTAAGCCCCTCTGCAGCTTATCAGGGCTGTCACGTTATCATATTAGGGTATTTAATCAGAAAAGGTTGGTATTATAGTTAAAAATCCTATATATTTTTCTATCATCACTAATACCTTTTCTCTGTTAAAAAAAAGGTTGTCTGGTGATTAATATCCAAAAATAAGTGCTAGCTTCTCTGAAAAATTGTTATTATTAATCTTTGTCCGTTGTTTCAAATTATCATGTCCACATCATCAGTGTGTAAAGGACATGTGTGCTATGTATCGAAGGGGGCAAACTTTAATTAACATTCTTTCATCAGTCCCACTGGGTTTAATATGCTTAGATTATTAATGAAATTAGAGAAATGCTGCAACTCATCCTGTATTTCTAGGAAGCTGCAGCTGAAACAAACAATATTGCTGCAGATCAAAAGATTTGAAATTTGCCTTTAGGATTTACACAGACTACTCATTTAGTTCAGACTGAGGTCATATGTGTGATTGCATATTCATTGGCACAATAGAAAAATCCTTGCATGCCACATAGTCTTTTTTGTTCTTTCACAGACTCACAGAGTAGCTGAGGTTAGAAGAGACCTCTGAAGGTCTTCTGATCCAAAACCCCTGCTTAGGGGAGGAGTTTATATAAGCTTTTTGTGAAAGAGTGAAGTAGAAAGATTTCTGCAATGTCTATTTGATAGAAATAATGTATGGTTTGAAGAGAAAATTAATAATTGGAAACCAAATGGCATTTATACATGGGGCACAGACATCCCTTAACCTGTAGGCCAGCAGCCAGTGTTAAATACAAATAAAAGAGCAGCGGCACAGATTTTGGGGCAGATGCTGTATTTGATGTAAATAGCAATGGATAAATGAATCAATTACAACAAGATGCAACTTTAAAAAGATAACCAAATGTTTCTATCATACCACTGAGACCCTCAACATATATTTTACAAAGATATTCGTATTGTAATCTCACAAAACAACAAGGTAAATCACAGTTGTTGCTGAGGTGGGAGTTTCTCCCAATGCTTTTCTCCACCAAAAGTCTGAGAATCCATCTCTGTAAATGTTCCAGACACAAATCTTCACCATACAGACAGAAATCAGATTACCTGAGTCCTGATTTAATCCTTTAATCAACCTGAGTTTATTAAAGCTGAAGGATCAGATAGCAACTTCTTACACTCCCTTCCTACTAACTTCAAGCATTCAGTGCATTAGTTTAAATGCTTTGTATCATTAGACACACATTATCCTAAGAGAATGCTACTAAGGATTCAGGCATTACTTACATGTGTAAGTATGGATGATGCTGCCTCAGACAATGAGGCCTGTCACCTCCTGACCTATTTCTGGAAGAGGCCTCTGGCATACTGTAAGGGAAGTGCAAAAGCCCTGTAGAAGAAAATAGTGATGTTTTTCCTCCAGTGAGCAACAACTTGTGTCATGTTTTCTGAGCCAGAGGTGCTAGAATTGTCCTCCTCACCCTGAGCTGAAAGTCAAGCACATGAACCTACTTTGTATTTAGCAAAATAAATTGCAAAGAGTTTAAAGCATTCTACATTTTTCATCACAGGAGAAAAATAAAGTAAATGTTGCTCTTGTTGTAAATTTGGACATGGGAATAAAATTAAATTGTTTTCTAATATGTCTAAAATAGAGACAATAGCACCACAGAAATTAAAATGGTTATGTTTTTTATTGCATAATTGTTATTTCTATGAAACATTAAAAATATTAATTCTGTTTCCTAGCTATTTCAACATACTTAAACATTCCTTTTCTTCAAAAACTTAAAAAAACCTAACACTTTCTCAGGAATAGATGTGATTAATATGACTAGTCACAGATGTCTCCAGTTATATAGAAGGAGTTATATAGGGAGACAAGTCAAGACTGCTCCGAAAATCAAATATGGCATTACCAAAACAGTCTGTAAACATGAGAAGTATTAGTGCCTAAGTGGCTGAAATGCTTTAAATAAAACAGGCCTTCACTTTTACTCAGTTCCTCATATTCAGTTTTTGCATATATTTTTGTATAATCATGGAATAGAAACCATAAATGAAGCAAGACATAATGTATGAATAAAGAATAGCTGAGGTCTTCTGCCCTAGTAAAAATCCAAACACAACAGTAACAGCAAACCCTACAGTGCACTCAGCCAAATTCAGAGATGAAACTAGAATTTAATTTTTTTTTTCCTCTGACCTTAATGTCTAAAGTATTATTCAGCTTAGATAAATCAGCCCAGCAGGACTATTTAGAACCAGGTCTTTCTTGGCAGCTCATGCCATCTCATTAGCATTAAAGCTGCATATCTGGGAAAATAAACTATATAAAATAACCAACAGTTTTCAAGGTTAGTGATGATGGTACATATCTTTGGTACATACTTTTCATCAGAAATCAAAAGCAAACTTGCAAGTTTTGTGAATTTCCTAAATATATTCTGTTAGTCTATTGAGAAAATGCCTAACCTTATTTTGTTTCATACTCTCAGAAGCCATTTGACCATGTGAATGCAAATAAAACCTACATATATCCTGGTCTGGACATGTCTCGCCTGACTGTGAAAGCTGTAAACATGCGAAACAAGATTAATAATCCTGGTAATTAATTCATAGCAAGAATTCTCTGCAATATATCTGAAATACTTCCAATTGAGTCTCTTGTAGCGCAGATTTTTCTAGAAAAATAAATACTCCTGGTTTTCTGGGGTTTCATGTGGCAACCAGGTGTTGGGGAGGCTACTTTCCTTGTTTTGTGTTTATGACAAACACTGAATTCACCCGTCTCAGGCAATACAACTCTTCATTTTATAATTTTGGTTTTGGTTTTCTTTGTGTTGAGGATTTTTTGGTATTGCCACAGCAGATTAGTACTAGTGACATGTTCATCTAACTTCTGTGGAGAATATATATAAAATCAGTTCCCAGCATATTAAGGTTTCTTAACTGAGGTTTAAAAAATTTCCACCATTTCACTTTGCTCAGATCTCCATAAAGAGTGTACCACGTTACTGTGTCAGTCCACTATTTCTGGTAACAGAAATTATGCCAGATTAAAATAAGCAAATAAATGAATAAATAGGCAAAACATGTACACTCCAAAAGCCCCAGCAATTTAAGGCCATCTCCTTATGGTACTCAATATTTCAACTAGTCATTTCCTCACAAAAGTATTTCCCTATTTTCCCGTTTGTTCATTCAAAAGTATTCAATTAAGCAGATATGGACTCAAGTAATTCCTTGTGTATTTAAAAGAAAGGAACTTAAAATATTATCACAAAAATAACAACACTACATTCTTTATCAAATCTTTAGAATTAAAATAATAATTTTAGATTAATGCTGCTAATGAATGCTAAGAAAATCAAACCCTGTATACCATCCCTTTCATTTAATTGAAAGTAGCCTGAAAATTTCCTTGAATTAACTGATACAAAAATAATTGTTCTTAATTTTACACAAAAGTGAACAGTACATTTATATTGGTTTTATTACTTTTATTACTTAAGTACTTTTATTTTTCAGGTATAAGCAGTGACTGTCATAGTTTGTGGAAAATATAGTTCTCTGTTTGATTTACAAGGACAAATTACTGCCTTTATTTCTGTGCTTTGCAAAAATTACTTCATAATTGCTGCCTCTCTCTCTGTAAGACAGAGATCATCAAGAATATTATTTTATAAAATAAATACACAGAAATATATTTCTGATGTGATAATTTGATAAGATGAATGTGTTGGAATTATGAGTTAATTAAAAATAATTAAAAATCACATTTAAAAATAATTAAAATCACAAAAATGTGACCAAAACTTTCTCAACTCTTACTCACTATCTCATGCCAGGTACCAGCTACCTCCAGTAAAGACTGTAGTTGTGTAATACAACATAGACATCTTTAATTATACAAGGAAATCAAATAAAAATAAATCGTCAAGGGAAAACTCCAGTGTTATCCAAGAGATAATTTAATTACAAAGGAAAGTAAGTTATTAAAAGTGGAGTATTTTGATAATAAAGAAGCAGGCAGATAAACAGTTCTCATTTCTGGGAGGAAGCAGAAATTTATTGATGAAAACAGCAGAATGAGCTTTTCTCTATAATCATGTTAAAAAAAAATGGCTGAAAAGAGGTAACTAGATATAGGAATAGAATAAATTCAGATTATTGGCATTTCATTTTAATTATTATTTGTCTTCTTTCTTTTGAGTAAAAAGAGAGTATAAAATTTGCATGCAAATATATTTGCCCGTTTCCCTCCACCACTGTCTAACAAAGGATTCTTGCGCAATTTTTTCTGCACTAAGTGGGGAAACAGATGGTCATTTGAAGTCAGAGAGACTGAGTTGATTTTCACACCTGCTTTATAAAAGTTCAACCCTCCTAACACTGCCATATAGCATACAGATTGAATTCCAAACAAAAAGTTACTCCTAGAAGAGTGCTGGGTGGGGAAAGGGAAAACAAACCCAGACCAAAGCCAGTTTTCTCTTTTCTCCTGAGGCTGAACTCTTTTCCTACGTTGGATTTCTTACAAGAAGATTCCCTCCTTAATTTAAGTGGAAACAGATTGACCTTGAGTGACATTAGTACAACTATCTCTACAAATAATTCTTTTACCTTATATCACAGCTCAAAATCACAAGTCAAATATTTGTTTGCATCTTTAGAATGCATTTCCTAGAATCTGTATATTTATTTTTCTATAACTAATAAGGTTATCTATCAAAAATTTTCTATTAATTATTTGTTTTGACAATATAAAGCTAACAGTTTCCTTTCAGGTCTACTCTTGAGCTACAGCTACCCCCACCTCTTTTTGATTTGAATTAAGCAAGTAGTAGTGGCTCCAAACTTTTTAGAGTCCTCCATCTGATGTCACTTAAGCAGGGGATTTAGTATTTCATCATCAATTATTTGTGCACACATGAAGATAGATCAAACACTAGAATCCAGAGACTCTCAGAGTCCAGGAGATGAACATAGGAGACATCAGTGTACCTTGTACTAATGCATCTGAAAGGCTTAATTATGAAAATGATGTGTGACCAATGCAATTGCTCCAGCAGCATTTCCTGTTGCTGGGGTCAAATGGCTATTAATAGAACAAGTCCAGCTGCACAACTTCTAGGTCTATAAAACAACAAGAAAAGAAACAAAAATACCTCCCAGGCTAACACATCTTTTAACAACATACTGTAACTGTAACTTATACAGTTTTAATAAACTAATTGATACCTCTGGCTATTAGATTTTCTCCAAAATAATGATTTGCTTTAGCTTGGCTTTTGAAAGCCTAGTAGACACACTCTTCATTATGAGATTCAGGAAAAGACAAAAAAGAAAAAAAAGAAGAAACCTGTGGCTGTTTTTGCATTTTCTGATATTCTGCATTAAAAAAAGCATGCTTTCACCTGTTCTGTCTAATGCCCTCTTCTCATCACTGATTTGCTGCAAGATTCTGGGAAGAGTGTTATACGCTCTACCATGTTTTAATGTATCCATATATTGATATTAATGATTTTTTAATATGGAGTTTCCTATGTACATCCCATTCTGATGTGGGTGTTGTGGCCAGCTCTGGGTTTACAGGTAGGAAGTAACATCTCCTTTTATTTGATGGTTACAAGTGTGCTAGCAATCACATGACATCTTGTATTCCCACGAAGAAAACAGAGCTTTCTATTGTATAGAATACAATAGATACTGGAATCAAAACCTTTTACTTTCCTAGATAACTCTTTCCTTCCTTGCTACTGCACAATGCTTTGCTAATCTGTCTAACATCCATTTCCGTGAGGATGCTCTTTACTAGATTTTTATTCCATAAAAGCATCTCTGTAGCATAATGCATATTTCATACGAATTTCGAGCTGTTTGAGAAATTAATATTTAAGATCATTGGATTGAATGTTCCATGTGAAAACTGAAAGGTTAAAAGAATCCTGGTTTTGAACTTTTATCAAATGAATAGTTGTGAGTAGAATTAAAAAAAAAAGGCTATTTGGTTTGCAAAACTTAGTTCCCAAAACTACATTAGCAGTTAATCACATTCAAAATTAATGCACCAGCAGGCCTCCATCAAAGCCTAAAAGAGGAAAAAAGATGACTACAGTTTTAAGACCAAAATGTGATTTCTTTGCATTTTCTGAATAATTTCTACTTAAAGAAGGAGCATTTAAAAGAATATAGTGAGGTAAAAAGCAAAAAAAAAAAAAACTATAAAAAAAAGCAGTGCAATCACAAAAATATGAAGGAAAAAACCGACATGAATCAATGAAGAATCACTGAAGTCAAATTTGACTCAGAAAACATGAAAATGTCAGTTTCTGGTCAAAGCATTACAGTGTTTCCAAACCAGAATCTACTTTGATGTTCTTCTATCTAACTGTACTGTCAGATATTCAACTACTTCTTCAAGATTCCCAATTTCTTTTTTGTTGTAAATAGCAACCAATAAACCAAACAATTGTCAAACTACTCAATACCTGGGTGTCTAGTCCCCTGCCATTTTAAATCTAAACAGAGAAGAATGTCATAATCTTGAAAATTTCCCTTTTTCTGGGCAGAAAATATTTTCTTACTTTTTCTTCTCCCCTCCCACCCCCTGCTCCTTCCCCCTTACCTGTCTCTCCTCCCCTCCCTTCTGTAGACCTGTATTTGTCTTAAACCCTTCTCTTATATATCTTCTTCCTGTCTGATGAGAGTCCTGTATTATCACCATGCAAATGCCCTGAGTCATATTTTTCCTCCCCAGATGGTGTCCCTACCCAAAAGCTTAGAAAATTTGACCATTATATCCCTGATATATGCAATTATTCAGATTAGTGCTAGTGTTAAATGGAAAACACATAATGCTGCACTCACTGCCAGAAACTTTCCAGAAATTTCCCAGAAGGTCATTTACACTTACAGAATGTATCCATCTTTGACTCAAACTGGGGTCCCTGATTTATAGCAATGGAATAATGTTCAGAAACATTATCTTTATATGAGAAATGCTGTTATCCACACTGCTCTAACCTAGTAAAAGTAGCTATGCACCTTCTTCAACCTTTCCAAAATGTATAGGGGCCCTGTCTCCATATGCCATGTGTTTCTCCACCTGAAGGGCAGAACTTCAATACTTAAGGACTCCCAGTCTGCAGAAACTACACAAGACTGGGGCAGCAGAGGGAAATGTGAACTGAAGTTGGTAGGGAACTTGGCTTAGAACCTCACAATAAAAGCTTCTGTTTTCCTGCTACTGTGAAATACTTAGATTCAAAGATTTAATGTATAGCAGTAAAGGTGCCAAAAACCCCTATAAATGTTTATGTCATTTAAACAAAAAAGTCATAATTAAATTATCTCACAATCTAGATATGTGGAAAATTGACATTTCTGAAACTGGAACATTGAATTAATCTAATTTTATCCTCAATACATAGCTTCAGAGTTTCAAAGTACGGCTGTACTCCGTTCTGCTATTTCAGGATTCACCACACTGAAAATGTGACAATAAAGCAAATGAAGTCTTGACAAATCTAATTCAGTTAATGTGAAATCTGTTTTAAAAATGGAGAGATGAAGATCCATTACTTTCTTACTAAATTTCCATATGCTTTCAGTACCTGCATATATATATATATATATATATATAAATATATATAGATATACAACAAAGAATTAAGAGTTAATCTGTCTTAGTATTTTTAAACATTGCTTTCTAAAATACGGGAGTAACTGTTTGTGTACAAACAAGCAAACAAAACCCCACCCTACACCATTTACCTACTTGAAGCCAGATACAAGATCTAAACTGGCTGACCAGAGAGCAGGGTAATGTGGGGACTGTGGTGGGTTACAGAACATATGCCTGATGCAGATTTCTTACTCTGAAGCAGATGCTTTCAGACACATGTAGTATATGTGAATTCCAGTCATTTGATCTCCAGGATCTCATTAAAAAAGGTAACTTTGCATGTTAAAAAAATATGAAAAAATAAAGGTTTTCCCATCACAAAAATTCCTACTTGCACTTAGAAGAAAATTCACATTACATTTTTGATGTGGCACCTCCTTTAGAAAATTTCCGGCCACAAAAAGTGAATTATACCAGTGATGTATTTAATTACACTTACTCAGAAACTGTCTAAACCACAAGAATAGTCGTTGGTATAAACCAGATTAAATCTATCTGTCTGAAAATTTTCCTCTTAATCTTGACTTTCATTGTAAAAGTAGTCAAAATAACCTTGCCAAATAAAACTGGCTGTCAAATATTATTGCAGACATAATCTTACTAATTGAATTTCTTCTTGTTGAGCTTCTTTTTGTGTGCTGTTTTCAAAAAAATTAAATATGAATGATATGAATGAAATAAAACCAAAACAAACCATCCTTACAAACCTCTTAAAAAAAGGAGCTATAATTTTCAAGAGTTACAGAAGCATTTGCTAGAGCGTAATTCTTGAAAGAGAAAAATGGCAGAGGCCATACCACATGTCATTCATCAAAAATATTCAGAATTATGCTGTAAAGAATTTTTTTCAATTATGATTTTCTAGAACAGAGGTTGCCATGAGAGAGATCAGTGGTAAAGATCCAAGTTAGATATGGCACCTCTAAGCAAAAAACATCAACTACATGATCAGCAAACTAAACGAATGTCTCCTATTGCATTAGAAGGGCTGTATTGGGATCTAAAAGACAGTTAAGTGACAATCATTTAAAATATGCAGCTTTTCCTACTCTTCAATGTCTTTTTGAACTGCTTTTTCACTACTTTTTCAAAGTTATTCATCTTTAGGTAAAAACTCCAACAGACACTTGATCTGTACTAATATTATAACTGAGGAAATTTAATCAGAAAGAAACAATCAAGCATAGAAGCCTAAATGACAATGAACCTTACTTAGCTGCCAGTGGTATTGTCTGTTTCCAATGCTTTTATTTAGTGGAAATAAGGATCATATGTTTAATCAATGGAGAGAAAAAAATAATGATACTGGTTAATAGCTATACTTGGTAGAGATCAAAGTGCACATCTGGGGACTTCAGGCTGAAGTTACTTAAAGGCTTCTCTACACTGTCTTTGTAGAGATAAAGCATAAAACCAAAATACTATGAAATGGCCTCTTACAGTCCAACACTTGGAAATGTGTTGGAGGCAACAGAGAAATTCCTGGAAGAAGGAAAACAACAAAAGTGGACTAAATTGGGATATTTTTTGTACATTGTATTTTGTGACTATGAAGCTCAAGAAAACACTCAAAGCTATGCTAAGTGTGCTCTAGAAGCTGTTCACCATCCCTAAACAATGATTTGCCAGCAATATTCTCAGTTAGCCTATGATTCAGCCAACATGTGATAAAACCATGAACTCTTACTATGAAGTAGAAATTTTTACCCATGGAAGTGAAAGAAAAAAATCATACAGAAACAGTATATGAAAATATTCTTATGGGCCATCTCTCTTTAGTACTCTTAATAAAACTTTTCAGCCAGTGGAAAATTTTTATCATCAGTGAAAATCATAGTGACACTTAGGAAATTATTTCTGCATCATCTGGAAAGCTAATCACTTTGCTCTATCTTCTACTTTGGTCACCATTCCCAATCTTCATGTTTTCAAGGACTGTCTTGTATTAAGCTTCAGATGTTGAAGACTGATTGTGGCAACATTGGTTTTAGACTAATTCCCAATCCATGTTGATCACTTGTAAAATGACTACATGTATGCAAAAGTAAGAGCTTGTAAGAGAGGAAACATTTCCAGGGATGTGAAGAGCAGAAGTTAATCAATTCAGTGTTGCATCAGGACTTCTTTCCACTTTTGCACACTGCCAAACTGACCCATTTCCAATAATGTCTGCCTCTGTGTGTGGTGAGCTGAGGACTGTGCTCTGGTGCATCCCTTCCTGTGGGGTATGCCCAGCCCCTGCCCTGGAGGGATCTCTGCTGAGATAAGAGATTTTGCAATCGCCCAGCAGGACTCCCTGGAAAGGCAACCACTTCTTTGGTCAAGGCGAGAAAAGACAGACCCACAGTCCTTTTAGGAGACGCTATGCAGATCCTTTGTAACCCATTGGTCTTCACCCATCCCCTATATCCCTATAAAAGCTAGCCCTCTGCCCCTGTGAGAGAGAGTTCTCGTCCCTGGCTCTCCCCTTCGCTGGAGGGGACCAACAATAAAGCTACCTTCGTGCGGAAGCAGCCACACGAGCCTCTCGTCTCTCGCTCTGGTCTGGCTTGGCCTGGAGGCTGCCCTGCAGAGCTGAGCTGGAATCACAACCTGATAATCACTAAAGAGCTGACAGCCTCTGCAAGGGCCCTCCTGCCAGCAGCTGAGGGAAGACACCGGGCCTCAGGAAGGCGATTCCTTTCGGGACCATCTCCCCGGACCGGTCACCTCTTCCTGGGTCAGAGCCACTGACCCCATCACCAGCTGTAATACCTTCCCACTCACGTATTTCCACCACTGCATATTTTATTTTAAAGCAGGCTAAGAGAGAGGAAAGGATGTTATTATCTCACCTCCAGTTCCACTGAGTGGTTGTGCTCACAACAGAAAACTCTGGCTTATATCATTATATAGATACATATATAAATATATATATATATATATATGTATATTTAGCTGCCAATCTTGGACTGGAAAATTACAATAATTTTTAAAAGTAGCACATGTTCTGTCTGCAGTTGAATAAAGGAATCTGAAAATGATTTTATGATGTGCATCAGTACCACGAGCATTCTGCTTAATTTGTTGTTGCTCCAGTCATGAGTCTTGAACATCAGAAGAAAAAAATGAATTGGGCAATTATTATTATTACTTTTACAGTGGATGTCAGCAGGATTTATTTTGAATTACGGGGCACCTATTGCAAAATAACTAGAGATAATTTGAAGTGTTTAGAAAAAAACCTACAAAACGTGAAAATATCCCTATATGTGTCACAATCCTAAGTATTTTTCATTGTTTTCACTTGGAAAATGATTTAGTTTAAATTTATTTTAGTGGTTTAGGTTTATTTCAGTGTCAAGCCTTGCTTTTCTTCCATCATTGACATGTTTCTTCTCAAAAACATTACTAAACCTGTCATTTAATACAAATCAAAATAGAAAGCATTTTTATACTTATCCATGTAGTTACCTAATACCACTACACTAGTAAGTCACTGCACCAGTAAATAAAATTGATTTAAAAAAAAATTAGTGAATAAAAAAAGCAGAAACTGAGGTGATTTTAGTGCAACTGAAAATTTCACAGAGATATCCTATGCTAGCACTAAAATTAACCTTGGAACTGGTTAAAAAGGTAATATTATTAAAATTTCAAAGAGAATTTTAAATTCCCTTCTGCTTTGAAAAAAACTAACAGGTTTCTATGATTCTCTTTTGGAAACAAAATAATACATTGTGTAGGGGCATTTTGGTGGTGGTTTGAGTTTTTTTAACTTTTGTGGGATTTTTTCCTAGATATGAAATTGGGAAAATAAGAGAATGAAAAAACTTTTTGTGAATTCATAGAGCTAGATTCTGGCTGAGTGCACTAGGGAAGATGCTGGGGTTTGGGATGAGGTTTTTGGTTGTTTGTTGTTGTTGTTTTTTGGTGGTGGTGGGTTTAGATTTTTACCTATTACAGTAAATGTAGAGCTGTTACTGGGGATATTACATTTTAACAGGTGTTGGCAATCATATCTTTTCTCAAACAAGGCAAGAAACTTATTGTACATAGCTAATACTATATACAAACAAACAAAGGTCCCTCAGAATTAGCACCAGGAGGAAGAAAATCAAAATCACGTTACGATTTGCTTAAAATGTTTCCAGTCAAGATAATCTTATCACTGACCTTTCAAGCGGTCTGTTCTCAATTGTTTGCTGTATTTTAAACTAAGACATAAAGAACAAATCCTCTTAGTACACTTTTCCCCCTAGTATTACTTTCCTGTATCAAGATTTACAAGACCAAATCTTGCACATGGAACAAATAGTTAAATATACAAACTCAGAGCTCGGAGAAGTGTATTTATTTAACTGCTTCATTCTTTATTGTGTTTATTTCAATGACTTTCATGAATTATTCAGCAAGCTTTAGGGTAGCCCAGAGAAAATATTTTCTTTTAAGAGGCTTATTTCTCAGACATTCTTTTAAGTGAGTTAGATGGCAACAAACTTTTAGAAACTATATCTATAAATATGGAATGATTTTTTTAAAACTAACCCATTCAAAAGTAAGCAATACTGTATTAATACAAAAAAACAATCAGAAGTCTTGACCCAAACTCTTTCTTTTTTTAATTGTCTCAGCAGAATTCACTTCAGTCAAAGATTATTTTGGCCTAAAACCAATTTTTACTGAGAGACTGAGGGAACACTGCTGGTTAGTACAATACAGCACAATTGCTTCAATTTATGCCAAGCATTGTATTGGCCAACAAAAATCTATGGCAGTAAGTAACCCATCTAAAAACACATTGAAATTCACCTTGGCATACAGTTGATATTTGTATCCCTTTTGTCCAGGAAAAGAAAAAGATATCCAAGAATTTTAAGTGTTTCCCAACAACACTAGCAGTTAAAACTGTGAGCCTATAAACAAAAGTCAGAACATTTTAACATGCTTCTTAAGCATTTTCAATTTTTTTTTTCATAACTCACAGTCATGGCAAATTTCTATTTTGTTGCCTAACAAATATACACTTTTACAGTTATAACATTTGTCTTATTAATTTTATATATCTGACATCCTGTCAATCTAAAACATCAGACATAAGAATTCAAAGCAATTATCTCCACCAATAAAAGTGATCATATATTTTCATTTTAGAGCTTGTCTCTTGAAAGGCAATTTTTGTATTGATCTGAGAAAGACTTTACCTCAGAAAAGTCTTCTTCATACAAGACACTAGTGAAGTTTCAGGATTTAACTAATTCCATTCTGATCTCAGCTTTTTAAAACCCCTGAAGTCTTATTCAGGTTTGGCTTATCAATTGTTTTTTGCTTACCTGTTACTTTATCTGAGAAAACTCATAGCTTAAAGTCTCTATAACAAATTATCAAACAGAGGTTTGACAAAGCAATTAACATTCTCCTTCAAATATATAATAGTACTGTGGAAAGCACAAAGCCATCGTGACGACTTCAATCTCCCCTTGCCTTTAGTTATTTATTTATTAAGGAAAGTATGGGCTGAAGAGGCATTACTATCTCCTAGAGCTGCTTTCTACAAGATACAAACAAACTAACATAATTTTCCCTAATTCAAGTTAAACACAGAGATCTTCATAAACCTTATGTAAATATCAGAATATTAACTTATAAGGACTAACTATTAGATCGCTGAACATAGGAATTTATATCTTATGGGTTAGCAACATTTATTTGGTAATCATCACAAATATTAACATAATCAATACTTTTTAGACTATTTACTTGTATCTAAGCCTACATTTAATAGACGCCTCTGCCTTAAAAGTACTATCATCTGAATTTTTATTCCATACAACCCCCAGATAAAAAAATATAACTGCACTGAAACTTCATCAATAAAATGCTCTCCTCTGCTCTAAGATTTTTAGAGACAAATGCAATAGCCTTGACTCCACAGTAATCAGCTAATTTTTTCTACTCTCACCATAGTGCATGAAGTCTTTACACATTAAGGTCACAGTTCTTAAATAAGATTTGCAAGTTGCAAACGTCTAGTTATGAATTCATTAGCTGAAAATGTGCAGTCATAAAATTTACCAGTCCCACAGCTCAATATTTACAATGTGTGAATCTGAGGGGATTTATGAAGTTGTATGGCAGTCTTGAGCAGGTGACGTCAATGGCTAACCTCATGGAATGTTGGATTATTTTTAAACTCACAGCTGTTGTATTGATATTCTTCAAGAAGGTATATAATTAAGTGAAGAAGGATACAAGAGTGTTTTAAAATAATTTAGGAGGAAAACACAGGCTCAGGTGTAGCTTTCTTATTATCATGACGAAAACATGACCAAACACCTTTAAGTGGAGTTGGTCTCTAACACACAACCTCAGGACATCCTATTGCTGGTGGTATCGCTGACTTTAACAACCAATGGTTGTAATAGTTTGTACAGCTGACCGGCTGACTAAGTGCTAAGAGTGAAATGGACTTTGCCTCCTTCACCATAACACTCCCTCAAGCCAGTCAGTCCATCAGATACACCACACGTAACGATCGATAAAAGTGCACTTTCAATCTTGCCTTCTTCCCAGTGTTACTAGGGTCACTAAATCCCTGTTGTCAAATACTTAATTCATCCTTATTAATTGTGACTCCCTGACAGCACAGTGATGTTCTACGTAATGCCTCAAGAGGAGAGTATCCAATGCCAGACAAGATAGTGTTCATCAGAAAATTGAACTGTAGACATTGCCCTTGGAAAAGTTGAAAAGAAGAGTATGTGGCAATAAAGCCTGTTTTCATTTTTTTTTGTTTTCAAAATAGCAGGCTATACAAATGTAGAACTAGTTTAACACCTTGGGACCTCACCGTGGTCTCTGATTTTGTGTCTGCGTTGTTCTATTTTTATACTAGAAGCATTTTCAAGGTATTTTAACATTAAAACACATAAAGTTAAAATAGTCTATATACTTTGATATCCACCCTATAAAGCATTTTAAATCCTTAACATATGCTCATAATTGTAATGTAAAGCAGGAGGCATATTTTGAACAACTTTAAAGTAATTTTTTTTCCAATTTCATATATTCCTGTCAGTAATATACAAAATTTTGTACAAAAAGGTATTTTGTATGAGCATTTGAAGTGCATTTATGACAGTGTTTTCCTAGGACTCCATTCAGAGCGGTATCATGATAACAGAGAAAATCCTCAATATTTGATAGATTCCTATTTTATATCCACAAGGTTGAAAGTATTTTTGAAGTTATAATACATGAAATCTCCATTTTCCTTAGACCAAAATATTTATGTCTTTTCTTCAAAAATGCATCAGTTCTTATAACTCTTTCAAGAATACTTAGTAGCTTGTACCACTACAGTGCCTCTCATTTCTAGTCAAAGTACTCATCAATTGTGGTTTTTCATACTGCTTGTTCTAAAAGCAGCTAAGTAAACCATTTCCTTTTTCAGCATTTCTTGATTGCTAATAACACTGGGCAAGATACTTTCATTTCAGCCTCACACAGATACTTTCTGCAGCTTCAATTTATATGAATTTGCCTCAGTCTACAGCTTTATTCATTCATTTGAACCTCAGAACTTAAAGCAACGACCATTTGAATGAAACAATTTTTCTCCTTTCTCACATCAAAACTATGCAAATTGATGAACAGAACTTTTTTATTTCTCACTGGGGAGCAACTGCTGTGTTTATTTTCTGCTTCTTCTCCCACTCACCATTTCTCATTTTATTAACACTGGTTTATATAGCAGAATCTTGTAATATGGTCATGATTTTCAATAAGAGGTCATGTATATAATGGAAAATTAAACAGGGTCATGAAAAGTACCTGTAATTAAATTCATAACAAGGGCAGAGATTTCAAGAGTTCTAAGGATTTTGGCATGGGAGATTTGACAAGAAAGACCTCATATGGCAAACAAGGCAGAAGGCAGTTCTCAGGGCACCCAGAATACAGTGTGTTCTTGACACATGGCTCTTCAAGACACTCTGAAGTCATTCATTTAACTTTCCACAATGTCAATGTTCAAAAATTATACCAACTATATAAACCACATCTGTCATCTTTATAAATTCTTAAATCTCTGCTCTTGTCGAAGAACTGAATGGTCAGATGTAAGATTCAGAAAAATCTATTGCTTACCAGACTTTCTGCTTTCCTTTTTAACATCATGAAAGTATATGATTACATACTTAAGAAAAAAAGTCCAAGTACTTTGGACAGCAGCCTAAGTAGTATTTTAAATAATATATTTTAATAAATATTTTGATATAAAGACTTTTTTTTTAAATGAAGTAAAATTATGTCTTAAAAATTTCTCCTGCTACTCTGGATTTCAAATGCATTTTCTCCTTTTTTCATCTTATTTCCAAATTAGTACTTTTTCTCAATATAACTAAATCTTTCCATCAACTCAACTTTGAACTGTTCCCAAATAACCTGTTCCTGTATCTTTCTCTGAATTGGATCCTACTGGTCAGTGGCAGAGATAAAATAGGAAAAAATCCCCAACCCAACCCAAAACAAAAACCCAAAACACAACAAATCCTTTGTAGCTTGCTTCTCCCCTCCCTTTCATCCCACATTTTCTCCCTCTATTATTTCACATAATAATCTATTGATCTACTCTTATTTTATAAACCATCTACCTGCCTCTGTACTCCCAGTGCATTCCCTGAATTCCTTTGTCCCTCCAATATTATTCTCCTTTCCTTTTCAAACAGATGTCCCTTTCTGGCATCAAAGTGCAAGTGTCTCTCTGTGTCTTTTACCATCCCTTCCTCAAATATCTTCTTAGTTCTCTATACTTCCCTTTCAATTTTTGCTAGCCAAGCTCTTCCAAGCCACCACCTCTTGAACTAGTGAAGACCCTCTTCAGTTTTCAATCCTTGCTTTTCCCCACATGGGAACTATTCCTAGCTAACATTTGACACAGAAGAAAAGCTCCTCAGTGCACATGGTTTAAAACAAATCAGGATTGATGTAATTTATTATTGATCTGTAATGAACCAACAATCAGTGAGCTATGCACACAGGATCAGTGTCCGTGATAAACAGTGAAACCACAACAGGAAGACAATTCACAAAGTGTCTTTAAATGTTCAAATTTTGTAGATGTTTATTATCACCCTTTCATGACTAATGCTGGAAAGGTCTCACCATGTACACATTCATGTATATACTTGCTGCAGGTTTATGTGCGTGCCTCCCACCCTCTCAGCCAGAGATGTGCATCCCCTTGTCTGCAGACCCCTCAGTGAGAGGTGTGGGTGCTGCAGCTCTGCCTGATGACACCTTCGCCTTTTGGGACAAAGACTTTCAGACATACAGTGTCCCTATTTCCTCTCACCTCTCACACTCTATATGCTGAGTCCTTCCTTTTTTAAATCAGCCCATGACATTACCCTTACCGATCACTTATTCCAAATCCCTCCGTGCTGTGTCAAAATGTTCCTGTTTTTCAAGAGTAAGTCCCTATAAACATGCACTGACTGACTCACCATCATTTTTTATATCTCCTGTTAGTAGACTGCTTTCCTTTGACAGCTGAGAAGTTAACAAAGCTTTTGATATGCTGAGATCATCCTGCTGATAAGTGCATTCTCACTATCTCTTTTCACTCCTCTGGTTGATATCCTGTTTTCTTACTTTTATGTTATATTTGTAAGTTTTATGTGTGTGAGGGGGAAAATGGTGTTGTTCATGCAGTATCGAAACAGCATTATTTTTCTCCATGTTTTGAGGTTCAATCTATACAGTGATATAATTGCAATATTTCATAAAAAACACGATGCATTTAATGAGTGTTTGTTCAGGGAGTGCTCCATTATATAAGGAATTTGTGTTCTCCAATAAAGTATCCTTCAGAAAATAATACAACCATCCCAAAAGTCACACAAACAAAGGATCCAAACATGAATAGAACAAAAAACAACTATCAAGGAACTGGTGCCTTACTCACAGAAATATGAATCTCAGAAACAAATAGCATAAATCTCTCACTACTTTCAATCAACATTATGGGGAATAGTAACAGATGTTAGATTATTTTAAAAAATCTAATTATATTATGCATGTCTCTGATATTAGAGATGAGCATTAAATACTTAAGTTTTCTGTGAGGTTTCACATACCCTAAATTTAGTTTTTCTTTATTAATAATTTTTCAGTTTGAATACAGGAGTATTTAAAATAGATAAAAATAACTCAGTGTACAAAAAGGCGAAATGCCAGACAGGTTGCAAGAGAGCACTATTTTTATTTTGAGAAATGGCTTTTTTCTTTTTCTTTATGAGGGAGTGCTGTTTATCTTGGTGCTTTTAAAGCATGTGATAAAAACCTGCCAAAGAGAATGACAGCCACTGTGCTCATAGAGCCACCATTTGATTCAAAGAAGGGTTCTTACATGATGCTCTATGTGCCATCATAAAACCTATGACACCTACAATCTCATAATTACCAGCATACTTTGCTTTCTTCTATCCCTTGGGTCTCCCACTTGCCTCAGTAGCTATAATACCTTCTTACTTCTCCAGACACATGGCAGGCACCATTTGAAGCTGTTAGGGATAGATCCAACTGCACTGCACAGCAGATTTTTTCCATGGAGCCAGAGACACGTGAGAAGAGCTGTAATCACCTTAACCTATTCAAATAGTTCTTTGCTTTTTCTTGCAAGTACTATAAAGGTCTAGAATGAACCTCCCTATGTTTTTGTTTGGCTTATGGTAAAGGTTCAGAGGTGATTTCAGAAAAAAAGGAATAATGAAACAAGAATTGTTCAAAGATTTCCCACTGCAATTTTAATTAAAGATGAGAGTTCACATTTACAGTACCTTTAAATGAAATTTTTAAAACTCTGCATTTTGTTAAATGTTCCCATTTTCTTCTTTTAAGAAATATACAAAATTTAATGATGTGAAAGCACTGAGATGCTGGGCAAAGGCTGTTTACTGAGCTTCCTCTGATACCTATGGGATTATTTGGGACTGGGATGGTTCTGCACATACTGCATAGTTTGATGCCGCAAAGCACACACTGAAGTCCAGGTCAAGGACTCCTTGTCCTTATATATATTGTTATAAAGTAGTCTCAGAAGCTAGCCTCTGTCATGGAAAAACAATGCAGAAACTTTTCTTGCTGTAGCCATCATTAAACACAGAGGTCAAATGAGGAAGACTTTCCCTTACAAGAGTTTTCTCATTTAGGAATGAAGTAAAAAGTGATCTAAACTTCAGTAATTGTTTTACTGGAGAGAGGCGGAGGCTAGAAATGCAAGCATGCCTATTTCATGGCAAATACAATTCACTCCTATAAGATTGTCACTACTGATTCATTGACCCGTGAGCAATCAGAATCACACTCTGATTTCGCAAGCAACTCTGAGACTAAAAAAGCTTTTACAGCTTGATGTCTGTTATCCATGCTTATTTATCATTTCTGCACACAAAACAGAATTCCAAAAATCCTCCATAAACCTTCCAAGCTTATGAGACCTGTGTGTACTTCACAGCACTACCGCATGGATTAGATCAAGACATTCAAATTCAGTTTCTAGATTTTGGCCTCTACTGTAGAGAAGCAAAATAGCTTCTGTCTGCAAGAATCACTTTAGTGATACATATTTCCAAAATTATTTTTAGATACGTGGACCCTTGGTTCTTGAGGTTATAAAAGTTTTCTTCACAGTTTGGGAGTGTTGCTGTCCCGTTCTACTGTCCTATTTAACATGCCCATGCAGAAATAACATCAGTACGTTTCCAAGCCCATTAGGCAAGACTGGGTTTCTTGTGTCCAGGCATAAAAGGCACAGATTGTTACCATTATTAACTAAGAGTTAAATAACCTTGAGATTTTTCACAAACTCTGTGCAATGCAGACTGACAATGTAATTAAATTGTTGTGATGTGTGATTTGTACAGATTGAACTGAGAGCTGTAACTAGATTAATTACACAACTTACACATGCTGCCTGCAATGAGTTATACTACTCTAAATAATTACAAGAATTAAGCTCTAACACAGACTATATACAAAATATATTGGTTCTGACCAGATTAAGTACTAGAATGAATAAATTTACACCAAATATACCCACAAAATGAAAGTCCGTTGCAATATAAAATACAAGAAAAGTGAACTTACTCCGCACAGTACGAGGCAATCACAGATCATTCTCAGTGGGGTGATCTGGTACAATATACTGTATTTTAACATGGTATAAACTTATATAACCTCATCTGTTTAAAAAATGGATGTGTCATACTGCTTAAATATGATCTTCTAGAGAATAGTACAAACACAGGATATGCCTAGTTTGCCAAGAAAATTCCCCATTTGCTTCTGGTCCCTCGATGTTGCATTCTCAGAGAAGAGAAGGGATCAATCATTGTGTGGTACTGCTAAGGTCAATCTCCTCTGGACAGGGTTAGCCTTTACCACAGTGGATACTAATTTTCCTTTCCTTTATCCTGGAATCCAGGTATGGTAGTGACAGAAAGCTAGAGTGAGATTGTGGGGTACTCCTTACATCACTGTAAGTACTAGATAATTAAACTTTAGGTGAAATGATCTTTAGGTTTCACACCAAGGGAAAAGAATGGGCTAAAACTTTGTTTTTTCCTCAGGGATGCATGCTTAGTACACAGTTTAATCCCATTGTTAATTCCACGCAAGGAAGTTTTTCGAAAGCATATATGCATCCAACAAAGTTCTGCCTGCCTCTTGAAGTAAAGGGAATGATAGAAACAGCCACTCAGATGGAAAGAAGACTGCACACAGGAAAGAGAAAAAGTAAGTAAGAACTTTGTGAAAATTAAAGCTGAATTTAAGCTTGTAAAAAAATGAAGGGACATGACCTGCTTTAGTTAAGATCCCAGAATACCACAGCAGTTTCATGAGAAAACCAGGGAACTTGTCTACAAATTCTTCTACAATACTGAAAGACCAGGCTTCCTCACACATCTATAGCAAAATGCTTTTACAAGGTTAGGAATCAAATGTTCCAGCACCCACCTACATGTTCTTAACCATGGCAGTCTACTCAAACACAGCATGGAGAGACTTCTTAGTCTCACATAACTTTAAAATCATTATTATTTGTTTTAAAAGATGGTTTTACTTAAGTAGTTTACCTGTGAGGAAATTACACATGCAAACAGAAAAAGGAAACTAGAATAAGTGAATTTAATATGTAAAATAAATATTCAGATTTCTTTTCTTCTATAAGTAAGTGCCTAACAAAGAATGGGAGAAGAGGCTGATAGACTGGGAGAGAAGGAAATATAGTGCTGATGCTAGAGATGTTCATTCTGTTATCTGCAAAAAGAAATAAAGAAATCTGGGCCTTGGCAACAACAACAAAATAACCAACCAAAAAAAGAGATGGAATAGGCTTACAGATATGGAAGCTGTGTGAAACTCATTTAGCCTGTCTCTGTCACCAACTCCACACCATGGTGTAATAAAAAGCCTAAAACACAGGTATAAATCACAGAAAGGAAAACTGTCAACTGTGATATTGTTAAGATAAGCATAAGCCAAGGAAAAACTGAATTATGCCTAGACACTTAGACTAGAGCTTTTCCATGTGTCAAAGAACAGCCTACATTAGAAAAAGGATGCTTTCAAAATGAGGAGAGAAAAAAGTCAAATTAGGTTCAGGAGGAGTTCTGAGCAGCATAAAAACTGAGGCTACATACCAAGTATTTTCTTTGGTTTACAATTTTATCACTGTAATACTTGAGCAGCCTACAATTTACATGCCTACTTATCCCACAGAGCTATCACATTTCTCCCTAAAGGCAGAAAATTTGAGCTTTGTCTATTTCTTCAGTAACTCTTACCTGGTAGTGTTTTGTTTATTTATATATTACTGTTTACTTTTCTTCTGTTTCTTCTTTTTCTATTATACCTATTCCATTAACCCTGCAATTATTTTATCACAATTAGGTTTCTCACTACTATCTACTGATCAACTTTTTATTGCTGTTGCAAGAAACAAAGGATGAGTTATAGAAATAGTAGTACAAAGGCTATACTCTGGGAGTCACCTCTCCATAGTAAGAGTTAATCTGACCTACTCTGACTGTATTTCAGTCAAAATTGATTAGTGAGAAAGCTAAAGATATTAAGGGTATATTCAAAGCAAGCTTTACTACATAATCAGTATGCAGAAACAGGAAAGACTCCAGGACCCAATTACTCCAACTAATTTCCAAAAAGGAATGGACTTCTAGTGACAAGGGTCTTGCATTTATGTCACAGCAGTTCTGATCCTAATATCATATCAAAGTACTAAGTTGATTTATATGTCTCAAGTTCTGATCTATTAGGTGAATATAGTCATATTCATATTACTTCATAGAGGTTTTAAAAGGCTAAATTCAAGAAAGTGAGAACTTATTGAATAGTATGATGTTGAAGAAACATAAGAAGTGATTTTCTTGCAGAAATTCCATCTCCTGCCAGAAGAAGAATCAAAACCACTAACTATAATAAGAAACATGTAATGAAACCTATTAATACCATAACTCTATATAGAGAGCAATGCTGTTTGGTGGAACTTCAAATTCTAGTTATGTTTTCAGTTTTTCTGATGAGTATTTGCACTCTCAATTTTGCTCATCTCAGAAAAGTCAGTTAATTTATTTTTTGGAATCGAACAGTCCAGGCAAGCAGGAACCGAACATAACCTATCTTAGAACTGAAGTGGAAGCCATCCTCATGACTTATTAGAATTCAGCCTGAAACATAGAATTAAGTCAATGTCAGCTGAATCTAGAAAGCAAGGGAATGATGAGAAAAGAGAATTCAAAATTCAGACCCAGGTGGCATGAGGTTTGCAGACCTGTTCTAAGGTGGTCAGAGCAATACATGAATTCAGATCCTAAAAATACATACATATATACATTTGTTTGGTGGCAGGTAACAGCCCTCAGACAAGCTCTGAGAGCAGGTTGCCTGGGTGTACGTTGTCCTTAGCTACCTTAAGGATACTCACTATGATAAGCAGCATAGATATAAAAATCTGTGGAAGACAAGAGAAGCAAAATTCTGAGACAAAAGGACCACACAGTAATCAAAGCTTTGTTTTAGAAGGTATATATTTTCCATACAAAAGTCATATTTTCATCACCGATCAAAATCAAACTAGGAGACATAGTGAGGGCTTAGCAGATGACATTTCTTGTCATGAGCTGTGCACAAGTGATCCTTTCTACAGCAGCTGGATTTACTTGTCTTAGCATTTGTGGGTGTCGGAGTATGACTGGATAAAATTAAATTTCCTAGAGATTTCGCATAATAAAATAACCTTCCTCTTCCATAACAGCTCACGCTAACTTTTTCTTACACAAATTTTCTGCATACAAACCCACATTTCTGTAAAAGAAAGCTTAAATTTAGATGCACAAATATTCGTTTTCTGATTCTAAGAATGATGCCCAACTCCCAGAGAGCAGAAGTGCACAATGTGATTTATGTACTGCCAACAGTTGAATGCTGAGCCAGGGTCCACTTAATAATGACTTGTGTATAGAGAGGTTAAATCATCATCATCACCATCATCATAAGACAAAAGAGCTTGTCTTCAGCTATAAACATATCTACAGATTTCACTTCACCTTCTTGGTGACTGAGAGTAAAGATATCTGAAACCTGTTCAGGTAGAGCAGGGCTCCTTTTTTTTTGTGAAGCTATTAAATCATGCTGCAATAATTTTTCATAAGCATTGAAACAGAAGAGATATAAACCAATAAAATGAAACTGTATCTGCACTAATTAGCACTAGTAATTACTCTGTATTATGTAGCAGAAGTAAATGAAAAATAGAAAATAACTAATACTTAGGTTAAATTAAGCAGGAGAGAGCAGACTAGCATGATCAGTGCCAAAAAAATCCCAACTACATAAAAATATATCTAATCTAATGTAGAATCTTTTTTTTTTTTTTAAGTTCTATAAACAGACAAAGCTGTTGGGTTGGAAATGATCAAATCACTTGACAGGTTGACAACAGTAAATGTGTTCTGTGCCATGTCTACACATTGCTTAATGTCTTCAGAGGGGACAGAAAAGAATAAATATATTGATGTAAGAAGCATGAAAAGGACAAATAAGCTAATACCATGGGCAAATATTTCTACGCTTCTAAATTTGAAATAATTTCATCCTAATACGTGTGTATCTGGGAGCAGGTCCTGATTCCAACAGGGTCAAACAATGCTTTTGGAGATTTGAAATCATTTTACTACACCCACAGAAGTAAGCAGTCAACACATAGAAGTTTTCATTGGATACTTCCTCTGAATGGCACTTTGTTCAAATATCAACAAGAAAGAAAATAATTTATTAATAAAATTTATCTGTATGGAAAGTACATCACTGGGTTCAAGCAGAAGATAAGTTGCTGCCTCCAGACTCCCAATTGTTTTTATTCTTTTCACCTCCCCTTAGCTTTCTATCCTTTTTAAGACACTAGAAGCACATGAATCTTACAAAAATTGGAAATAAAATATTTGATAGTCTTAAATCTGAACACTGAGACAATTTTCAACACTATAGAAATTTTACAAGTTAAAAAGTAAATAGACATCCTCTATCCTTTACCCTGAAGATATACACACACACACACATTCTATATCTGAGAAAGGGGAAGCCTAAATGTACCCTCTAATTACAAGCTAGCAAAGAGATTATCTATTATTTGAAAGGAGACTTTTTTTCCTGCAGTGGAAAAGATGGTCCATGAACTTTTACATTGCAACGTTATATTACCCTTATCAAATACCAGTAATGCCAGGTTCTGTCAACAAAGACTTGTAATGAAATCCAAAAGCCATGACAATAAAATATGAAATGTGGGTTTATTTTTAATAACTCCTTCAGAATCTTCATCAGTATTTAATATTTATATGGTAGATTCCTTTACAAGCATTTAAACTTATATGTGTTTTACTGTTCCATTACATATACACCTATAAATAACAGGCTTCTAAGCTTTCACAAACAACTTTTTTCTTAAGGTGTATAGGAAGATAATTGGCCTGAAAAAAAGGTTATTTTCCGCAACCCACTTTTAGTGTTGGGTAGCAGGTATTCACACCTGCCACAATACTTGTAAAACAGATGGTCAAAAGCCACAGTCATTAATTATTGCATTAGAGACATCCAGGTGCTAAAATTGTGGATGGTCTGCTGAATTCTTTTGCAAAGATCATTTATACAGGGAAGGTAGAAGCTTATTTCTGTTTTGGACTTTTTAACCTGGTATAGCAGAGTAGTGATATATCATGTTGCATTACATTGCCTTCCATGCCAACTTACAGTGTGCCAAGATAATTATTAACTTTCATAGTGTATCAGGAGGAAATTTAAATGCAGCACCAAAACTAATGTACAGATTTAGTGTCCACTCCTTTCCTTCCTACTCCACCTGGTAGAGAGATACCTTCCAATCTGGAGGAATGTGTAAAAGGAATAAGCAGTTATTATCCTTCTACCCACATGCAGGAGTACCTGCAGCTTGCCCAATGTCTCTCATCTGAAGAGATGGTGGTTTTTTATTCTCAGCCAATGCCTGCTGTGATTTTGTTTGTGCAATGGGGTTACATATTGTACTACATTTGAAAATCCAACCATCTGAGAAGCACTGAATTCAGTAAATTTCCCAGAGCCTTTCCCTTTGTTTCAACATGCATAAATTTGCAACATGCAGTCTCTTTCTGAATTTTCACCTTAAGTGAATCTGAAACTTATAGTGTGACACAGAAAAATACTTATTCCTCTGCTAATGATGCACAGTAGATTCCAGCTTAGATCTGTTGTAAAAGTCAGTTTCTCAATGATTTCACATTTTGGACATTGTACATGGTTCTGGGTCAAACTACAAATCTATCAGGGCTGACTATTAATCAAGCTGACCTCAATTTTAAATACATTACCAGTAATGTCTGTTTTACATAAAGAAAATGACCAGCTAAAAGTAGAGATATAGACCAGTGTCTCCAACAGAAAAACTAATAAAATTGCACTTTTTCTTCTATGTAACATCTTTTTTCTTGTGTGTGATAAAAAGATGGCAGCTGTCCCTATATACCATAAGATTTCTGTACTCAGAAGCCACGCTCCTCTCTACACAAGCAGAGGAATCATTTCCGTTTTGAGCCTAATGAAATGATAATCACTGGAACAACAGGTATAATTGCTGTCAGCTATTACTATGCTACTCCATTGGAGTGTATGATTCTTTTTTGATTGTTCTTTTTCCTGCTTGGCAGATGGCGAATTGTCTTAATTATCCATTCGCACTCTGAAACCTCTTTAACCTCAACCAGTTGCCTTCTTGAAGACCATCAAGCAGAAAACATGTTCATCCAGCTAAGCATGATTATAAACTGTCTTTCTAATCATGCAGCAGTTTGCCACTCAAAGCAATGTTTATCCTATTACCACTGTTAGAGGAATAGCTTCCTATATTAATATAGGCCATCCTCTGAGAACCCATGCCCTGCTGCACATCATGCTGACAACAAAGGAAAAATCAACCTTGCAAGCCAACACTGCTTTCCTCCATTCAACATACTGCAAAATGTTTCTGCTCTCTGGGCAAAATATAAGCTTTCTTCACTTTTTTACTCCACCACTGATAGTAATATGAATGCATTCCCCTTGTACTTATTATGTGAGGAGCATAGAAAGTTCACTACTGGGGGTTGCCATTTCTCACTCAGATACTGCATTAATTTTGCAGTTCCTAAAAGGGAAATGCTGTGTTTCACTAATCAAAGATTAATGAGTTCAGTGTTTTGTATGGTAGTATTTCCTAATGCAGAACATTTTTCTGTAACCACCACCCAGACTGTCTCTTTTTCTCCCACTTTTTATTTGAGGTGTAACATTCCTCAAGGGTCATAGAATCATGGAATCAGAGAATTGAAGATCATATTTTTCCAACTCCCCTGCCATGGACAGGGACACCTTCCATTGATGCCATGAAGATTTTTTGCCTTTTCTTTTATACCCCTGCTTACCTTTTTACAACTTCTGTATTCTTAGTGCTTTTTGCCTACATTCTTGGACTTGTTTGTCAAGCTAAGAGACTAAACATTTTAGAAGCTTCGTAGCTAGGGATCAGTGTGCCCCAGACCCCAAGGTCCTCTCCAGAACAGATTCTGTAAACCAAGATAGAACCATCCAGGGGAAGGTTCCTTGGGGAGGGGGGCTCATTGCAGCCTCTCGTTGGGGAATCTTTGATAGATATGCTAATTAGTAAAACCTATAATGTTATACCCAATGTTGGGGGGACATACTCGGCAGGGTGCATCTCGATGCATATGACCTGGACGTGTACACCTAAGGATCCTTAAAAATAAATACCAAGGTAAAATCCTTTTTCCCCTTCTAACCGTGTATGACTCTTGATTTTAAGACCAGGAAAAGGCATCACCATGAGATCAGGTTGCTCAAAGCCCCAGACATGCAGGCATTGAACACTTCCAGGGATGGGACGGCCACAGCTTGTCTGGACAACTTGTTCCAGTGCCTCACCATATTCAATTAGACGCCAATTTAGTTGACACCTAACTATTACTTTAATGTCCTCTGAATCTTAAAGACTACATGGTACACATGGAAATTCAGTCTAGAAAATATTAGCTGAATGACACTGATCAAAAGTTCTGCATTTTCACAATTATGGAATTGTGTCTCCTCTTCTGCCAGGAGAGAAGACAGCATAGCTTTCACACAAAACACAAATAACAAACCACAAAAATCCCCAACAGCTACAGGCAATGGCTCTACTTGGAACTGAGAGATCAATTGTTCAAGGCACTGCAGGTAACTCTTTTCACAAATGTAATTTAAGACTAATATTGATTAAAAAATATGCTGTGAAACTTTATTTCATAGGTGTTTTTCAGAGATGCAGAATTGCCTTTTCCAATTAAAATGTCTTCAAATCAGAGGACTGTCTGGTGCTCTGTTCTAGTATGGGATAAAAAAATTCTAAAATCTCACAGGTGGTGCAAACAGCATCATTATCTTTTAGTCAGTCCTATATCAAATAGCATCTTTTCTATCTTCTCTATAACCAGGAAAGCTCAAAGCAATGTTATATGGAAATTCTGAACCCACAATATATAATACTTATGTGTAAATTATAGAAATTATCTGCATGTGTAAAAATGCTTGAATATTAACATACATTAAAAACTTTAAAAAAGAAAATTTAATTTCTCTAAAAAATGTAGCAATCGTAAGACCAAAGATCAGTCATTACATGTGAGAAATGGAAGAGAGGCTTTAAAAATATTTAAATGTTTAATTAGAACACTACAATTCAAATGTGAAATTCACTACTACTTACTATTGTTATTACTATTACTATCACTATCATTATTTTTTTTATTATTATTTCACTTTATTTCAGTTATTAAACTGTTTTAGTCTCAATCTGCAAGGTTTAGTGGGTTTTTTTTACTTTTTTTCTAATTCTTCTTCCCATCACACTAGGGCAGAGAAGGGGGATTGAGTGAGTGGGGGCATTGTACTTAGTTGCCAGCTTGGGTTAAACCACAACATAAAGAAAAAAAGGGAAAAATTGGTGTCAACTGAAATTCCTGAGTGTATGAATTAGATGCCTTTAAAGAATGTCTCCTTTTACATTCCAGTTACTTGGCTGTTGCTGTTAATTAAATGGATTTAGGTATTCCATCTAATCTGCAGAAGATATTTCCAAGTTCCCCTATTGATCTGCTACTAAATTATCATACTTATTATACAAGTCTTTCCTTGAATAAACCATAGAACAAAAATCAATAATTCTTTAAAATAATATGAACCTTTCACAACTGTTATTTTTAATTTGAGATTCACATCCTGTGAATTTCACATTTAATTTCTTTTAGGATTCAAGAACACCATCGCCATCTTGATTTCTTCCATTTAATACCTCCTTCTGTCTCCTGAGAGATATATTCCCTTTTACTGCCCAGGTACAGCTAAATTATCTCCTTCTGACAAACCCCACTTAATTATCACTGTCTAAAATCTGGCATTAAAGTTAGTATGTTTTGTTCTTGGACTTCCCATGCTGGCTTCCATTTACAGTTACGAGTGAAGAACAATGATAGTGAAATCAAATATGCCATAGAAAACATGACTACAAGTAATTCCCAGAGTGCTACAGTAAACCCTTAACAATGGCAAAGAAGAAGTAACTAAGCTTTCTTGGCTACAAAAAAGAAAAAAACCAAACAAACTGAAAACCAAAGGAAAAAATGAACAAAACCAGCAACAAAAACAACAACCAAAAAACCCCAAAAGCAAGAAACTTTTCGGACAGGCTTTGTCTGCCACCAGCATTTTTGGGTGGGTTTCTGTATGGTGCTATTCATTTTTGTTTGACACTGACGTATAAAGTCTATGATGTTCTCCACATGACTCCTCTTGGTGTTTTTTCAAAAGTGTGCTCTGAGGCCAATACACTCCTGAACAAAGAAATTGTCTTTCTACCACCTCTTTCAGTGATGCATCAATAAGAGATGGGAAGAGAGAGAGAAATAAGAGACTTAGACAAAACAGAAAAATAAAATAGCATGACCCAAACATCAGTCCTTGTCATTTTCCAGTTGAAACAAGGTAAGTTGCAATAGCTATCAATGCAGAAATTTCCTGCATTTAAATTCATTTTAGGTCATCCAGCATTAAAAAAAAAAATAAAAAGAAACAAAATAGATATGTTTCAACAGGTCAATTAGTTTGAGTGAAAATTAATAGTAATAATTAATTTACATTAAAAAAAGGAATTTTTATATTTTCCTTCTCTAGAGTATGCTTTCATATGTCATTATCAGATTATCCTCTAAAACTTTCTTACAGAATTGAGTTTCTTCCCATAACACAGCATGTATACAGTATCAACAGTTAGTCTCCTCTTCCAGACAATCTCAATTGCTAAGAAACAAGAGTGCATGCAATTCAGGTTGTGTTTTCCTCATCTGATCTCAGCTACTGATTTTATGTTGTATGATTTGTCCTTTATAATCGGATATTGCTTATTTTAAGAAGGACAACATGAGCTGTGTATCAAAATCTTATGTTCTTATTCCTCTTCTTCCTCTCTATCATTTCTCCTCAGCAGAAAATATCAAACAGCATCCAATAAATAGTGTAAAATCTAGTTTAGGCCCTACAGCACAAAAGTGACCTCTACACTCTACTATCCACACACAAATTTTAATGACCTGTAAAAGAAAAAGAAGTGGGATGAAAAAATCAAACATGATAACTGAAATACTTTTTCAGTGTTCACAGATCCTGATGCAGTCCAAGATTAAAGAAAAAGAAACCATACCAATCAAACAAAACAACTGTCATGGTATATCTATTCCACCTTTTTCTCTGGTATTGAAAAAGTAGCAAAGCAGATGTGTTATACCAGTCTTCAGTAACCAGGCTGCTTCCACTCAGACACAGCCCATTACTTCAGGGTGCTTTTTCCCATCTACTCTTCATAAGAGATCTGGAAACTGAAAGCAGTCACACAGTCTGCAAATACTGCATTCTATGAGAAAAAAAACACATATAGCTCATTGACACAGGCAAGCACTGCCTCTGCCTCAAGCCCCTTTGTAGTGCCAAGTTCCCATTTCACCTCATATGTGAGCACAGTGGGAGCTATCACTTGCTCTGCCACAAAGAGCAGTTTGGACAAGAGGAAACTACCTTTCAAGGAAGCAATCTGGTAAAGCACTAGGCAGTGCCTTCTAATTCTTGTTTTATGCCATTTAACTCAAAATCCAGCATATGAGCTGCCAGTTCAATGGTTTGGAAGGTCTCTTGGTTTTATTGCGTCTAATGTATTTCTAGGTTCCCCAATATATAGACTATGTATAAATATTTGAGACAGCATTGCTGGAATTCTGCCCAAACAGTTGTAAAAGTAATTACACCAGTTAAGGTCAATGTAAGGACTAGCATATTAATATTGTGGCACATCCTAACCTTTTTTTCTGATGCTCTGAAACACAAGCTCCTTCCTAAAGTAAGTGATGCTAGCTCTTATTTGGATTAAGATTGAACAGTCCACAATACAAAAACAGATGAGAAACTCAGATCAGGGAGCCACTGTGGCTCCAGTGTCAGGTGAGGGGGTAGAGCCCCTTCCACCTGGAGGTCACCAACACATCATAACACAGCTGTGCGCAGCTGAGACCTGTCACTGCCACGACAGCCGCTTGATGCAGTGTGTGGGATGATGCTCCCAGACCAGTTCCTAGTGGACAGATACATGTATCATTTAAAACAACATAAATAAATCTCTCACAATTGCCACTAATTGGCTCCCTTCTCAGCAGTTTCAGCAACGAGGTTGCAGGTCTCAAAACCACTGAGATTAAACAGTTATCTAATCCCTAGAAGTGCTCAGTCCAAATCAGAGAATAAAGTAAAAGGTTCAGTGAAATGCAGCTTGCACTGGTGCTGTCTGTGCTGTCCATCTTCTTGGGATAATTGAGGCTCTCATTTTCTAAGGCTATCACTCTGACAGCTTCCATCAGCGGCAACATTCACTTGATCTTTGTATTTCATTTTGTTAAGAGGAGAGAAGGAGCAGGAAGGATAAAGGGAAAAAGAAACCTTGCAGAGTGAAATGAAGCACTTCAGTATAGTAATCGTATTTACATCTGAAAACTGATTGAACCCCAAATTTGCAGTGACTTAAAAAAAAAGAAGGTAAATTTCTGATTCCCAAATACATGAAGAACGAATAGCACAGTTGAGACTTTACTTTAACCTTTAAATACTTGTTCATTGAGTCCTTTTCCCAAAGCCAGATTGGATGCATTTTCAAAATGAGTTATATGAGACAAAGAATAGTCATGCCTATTTCTTTTATTACCTGAAATTATGTAATTAAAACAAAAAGACTCTTCTGTGAATGAAGTAATTCCTTTCCCAGTAGTGATATTCTTCATGTTACTGAGATGGTAAAAGAGAATTGTAATTAATCCACTGTCCCTATATCAAGACCAATAAACAGAGAGTAATAAAATATAATCTGATTGTGCCATTATCTCAAATGAATATTTTATCATCTGCTAGCAACTAAATAATAAATTCTTTTTCAACAGGTTTTTAATAAGATGAGAGATGATCAGTGCATGCTATGAAATACTGTAATACTCAATTTGAATAATCAGTCTGCTTTCTGTGAAAAAAAAAGCATGCCTTTGTGCACCTCTTCGGAAAAGCACAAAAATTTTGAGACCTACCAGAATTAAAAATAAGGTGATTTGCTCAGGAGCAAACTCAAAAGTTCTTAAATGTTGCACACTGAAATTCACTTTTAGGTGATATCAGGAGAAGTCATTTCACCAATTGCCGATCGGGCCCATATTAAGTTTGGTCTGCAATCAGATATTCATCTCAATGGTCAGTATTTGTAATGAACTTCACATGAGCAACCACAAATTTGCAGATTATAAATTTGCATTAATGTGGAGTTCTAGCCAAGCACAAATGCTACCAGTCCTTAATACTAGAACAAGAGATTCACTTGGCATCCAATTGTTGGTTCATTTCCTCCACTACTCATTTAGTCTGAAGGTGCACATTTTTAATACACTATCTGGAACACTAAGCATACTGAATGAATAGCAAAATATTAACACTACTATTAATACAATCAATATCAACACAGGAAACTACAGAACTGATGCATCTCATTTTCCAGTCTTCCCAGGTTTTTTTCAATTGGTTTTCTATTTTTAAGAGGCAAAGGACTCTAAAATTACTCCATCTTTCTTGGAAGAAATTTACAGCTGCTTAATCACCCTGTAACTGGTACTATATATATGACATGGATTTCAGGGACAAATAGAAATATAATATTTCCACTTGCAAAACAATTTGTATTCAAAGCATTATAAAATCTTGCCCATATCTGGGATAAACCAGCATAATTTTGTTCACTTTCTCTAGACCAACTCTATTCTGCCTTAAGTAGATAAAAGCTGTTTTTTCCATTCGCATGTCTGATTATTGACACATATTGTGAGCAATTTTGAATGGTAGAGCAGTGTGCTCTCCCTTCAGTCAGACTATTGCTTACAAATGCTGGACTTAAAAATCACATTTATAAATGCAGACCCTTCGGATTTCTAGTGTAAGGAGCAATGGCAGCTTAGGCATAAATGTCTTTTATAAATGACTGAGCTCCAAAATAAACAAACATATTTGATAATTGTAAAACAGATTAGGTTATTAATTTTTAGCACTTGCACAGTTCTTTCCATGTTTGAAGCAGTCTACAAGAATTAAATAATCAATTTCTCCACCACTCAGATAAATTGTGAAGTAACAGAACTGGATCTTGGTGACTATATAAATTTCAACCTGCCCTGAAACTAATAGTATATGTCATTACCTGAATGCAACATCACAGTCCAAATAAATGTAGAAATTAATAAGAAAATGAAAAAGGCTAGCTCTGTCAAAAAATAGAGACTTCTAAAAGAGACTTCTACACCTCTAATACCTCATTAAGACATCTAGATTTAATCCTTTCTGACTGGTGCAACTTTGGTGAATCACCAACCAAAGTCAACTAATTCTTTTTGCACAGTATTCATGCTACTACACAAAAGATGAACATGTGGGGGGGGAGGGAGGGGGCATATTTAAGAAAAACCCACAAGTTTCTATTACCTTACTTTATTTATCTCTATTCCATTGTCAGAGAGATAAATAAAGGCAGAGAGAAACAATTTCAGCTAATTCAAGTTTGGTGGCTAGTACCAACACACAGTTAATGTTTAAAAAAATTGCTAAATATCACTTTTTCCTCAGGACCACTCAACATTCTATTAGCTCTCATCACTTCTGAGCACCTTACTAAGCATTTTTCTTAATAGTACTGAAGCACTATTTTTAATAAACAACTTTTTCACACACATTTTCTAAAACAGCTCTTCAATTGTGAAGTGGATTTCTACTTGACTTTCTATGTGCGTTGAAATGACATGAGACTTCCAGTGCTTTAAGTACACTGTAAAGCAATTTTTCTATATCTGGTGCAATACATAATTTTAGCTGACCCATGATATCATGATATGAAAATAAAATCATCTACAAGAATTCTTAACATTTTCTTGAACTGTACATCTTTTGCAAAAAAGAAACGATCTAGGTGTTACTTAAAATATTATGGCTTTATTTTTTCTTTGTGTGTTTGCATACATATCTGGTTTTCAACAGCTTAAATATTGGAATACTGAGAAACTATAGAATGTGATAAACATTGTATCAAATGATGCAATCTAGTCTAATGATTCGTAACATTTCTTGACATTATACTACAGTGTAGAACTTTGTTAGTATAAATATATGGATATATCACCTCTTCTAATCAGAGGTGACAGGTCCACATAAATGTGATTATCTCAAGTGAGCCAAATATTTAATGACCAAGATTTATTTGCCATTGGAAAGGAGGACTCTGTAGGAGAGATAGAACCACTCTCTACCACTGCGCCCATCTTTGTACTTTTATATACCTTTTTCATTTAATTTCTGTAATACACATTTAGAAGGAAACAAATACCTACTTAGCAAAAACATGAAACAGAGCCAGTAAATATTACCAGACTCTCTAGCTTCCACCTTGTTACAATCAATGCATATGTAACCATAATTATCATGTTGCAAGAACCCTTGTAGGGATATTTAGTAAATGACTGCTGTAACAGGCTTTTTCTACCTCTCTCAACTTCATTGCTCCCTTTTAACAAATCCAAATAAAATATAAAATAAATATAATATGGATGATAAAGTACTAATTGATTCATTTCCATGCCATGAAACTTTTGACAGGTCATTCAGAGACTGTACTAATAAACTTGCTGTAGAACCAATTTAGAACAGGATGAAACACACTGCCAAATGTAAAATACACATCATTTACATTTAATCCACAGCTACAATCTCACTTTCATTTCTTCACTGACACCTCAGGGTGCCAGCATAGAGTAAAACTATAAGATGTTAAGAGAAATACATTACTATGTGGCATTTGGACCAGAAATAATTCACTTTTTCTATTAAGAACTTCACACATTCAGGAACACTGCAAGGTTATATAAAGGCAGATTCCAAACACTGATAAATTATGTGTGTTCCTCAAGCTGCTTGAGGACAGAGCAAGAAAATGCCTATATAGAATACAAATGCTTTGTGAATCAGCATCACTGAGGATATTTTAAAGAAATATCAGTGACATGCTTGCTTGTTTTGTTATAAAATCTTGTACAAGGCGAAGATATACATACCTCTTCAAAATTCTTCACAATGAGTCTTTTCTATGCCTTTGCCAAGTCCCCCTATAAATAATAGATTTCAACTACATCTTAAAAACATCTCTTTGAAAGTGCACCAGTGAGATAACAGTTGTGTGGTTTCACCAGAGCTAATTGCTGAGCTGCTACTTTTCTGCTGAATATATGCAGGTTTTTTCACTACAAATATGTTTGGTTTTTAGTCAAAACACAGTATTGTCACAAACAGTGAGTTAGCTGGAGAACATTAACATTGTGATTAATTAATTGTGTCTGATTCATTGTTTCGGCACGTCTGTCTTCTGCAGAACTAAATGATTGAGAGATGCTAAGTTGAGGATAAAAAGGACCAAAGAATACAAAATTTAATTTAGAAGCACTAACAGATTAATACCCTGCACAAAAACTCCCATCAGATTCCTTGATTAAATGCTGATTACAACTGGTTCAACACAAATAGGATTTGCACTCTGTTGGCAAAGAATTAATTTTCTCAAACATGGATCATTGACACAGTAGACCATAAGATCTTCTTTAAAAGCTTTTTATGATTCACTTATGCAACTTGAGAGTAATTACAGACAAGTTCTGCCAACATGGCTACTTTCTATGCACATTATCTTCTAATGCCAAAAAAGCAATGGAGTTCACTAGAAGGAAATAAACACCATGTGTTTAACAGTATCATGTTTCCACAACTAAATCTAGTTTTCTTGTTTGTTGTTAATACTGTTACTGTGTAAATTCTAAGTATTGAATGTAAACGGAAGGGGAAAAGAAAATGAAATAACTCATCAATGGTAAATTATGATCTCAATTTATCATCCTCTGCCTTCCCTTCAAGAATTATATGCCCATCAAAAACAGAAGTTCAAAATTTAAATTTGCAAAGCATTTTTTCAAACAGCTATTAATCAGAATACATGCTCTGATGAGCATGATTTTCATGATTATCTACAAATAAAAGGTAAAATAACTGTCATTGTCCCGTTTTCATTTCAAAATTTGACCAGCATTCATGGGTCACACCCAGTAGCTGCTTGATCATGTACAGAAATGGCTTCTTTTTACCCCCAAGGCATGCACCTGAAGCCAGAAGCTGTGTGTTCCTTTCAATATTTTGGTGGATTTAAAATAAATCATAAATTTTTAGGCTTATCCTGCTTCATAGAGAAAAAAAGACCAAGAGGTTGCCAGTTGTGGTGTATAAAGTGGATGGATGGATGGATGGATGGATGGATGGATGGATGGAAAGTTAAGAGGGTACCATAACAGATCTTTGCTCTGGAAAACAGCAGAATGAGCTTCAGAAGGTTTGTCAAGACAAATTTTAAATGTAGTAAGGCACAGTTTTCTGGCATTAAGGGCAGTTAAGCAACAGAAATAAAAACTCTCTTAAAATGACTGTAAACCTGCTTATTGTGCACACAGATCTAACCCGCCTTTTGTCTCTGGAAAGAGAGTTGTTTTTGCTGTGAGATTTGATGCAAGTGATTTGGCTTTTGATTTACACAACTACATAATCCTTGCAGAGAGGGAGGTGCTTTTAAATTGTCTTCTATAGATCCTTACCTTCCTTTACTGACTGAGAAAGGAGAGGTAGAGGGGAGGGCAATCCTCCCTTACATGTAGTTGCAAAGACATGAATATTTCTCTCCTTCATCCCTGTCTCCCATGCTGAAAAATGTTTTGGTCAAGCCAAATTATTTCCAGACCTGGAAAAATACTATTTGAGAAAGAAAAAAGAGAAAAAACAGAGAAAATACCACCTGTGTTTGTTGTAAGCAGAAAAGCCTGTGGATGGACCAGTAGGGACCTGAATAAAACAGCCTTGAAAGCCATTCCACTACTGGTACATAAGCAGAAATATGGATTAAGAGTCACAATTCTTATCTCAACAGCATGAGAGAGCCTTGCAATCAAGGCTGTTCTTATTTTTGCCACTTGTACTGTCAGCCAGCTTTGGGTTCTTGCACATAAAAGTGTTTGTGTTTACCTTCACAGTCATCTCTGGAGTTAAAGGTCCTTATGCACATCAGGTCCAACACTTGCTTGCTGTCTCTGACAGCAAGCTCCTCTGCAATGTTCAGGATGTGTTTCCAGAGAGATCGTTAGGATCCAGTTCTTCAGTGATCTGAGGAGAGCCCATGGATCCTCAGTGGACCAAGTGCCTAAGAAGTGTAAACTGGTCCAGTGGATGAAACAGAAGTGGATGAAAAAAGCAGACAAATTTCATATGAATCTATGGGGTTTACCTCTCATGGTACCAAGGGTACCATGCTCAGGGTGACTCCAAGGCAGAACAATACAACAATTGAAACAGTTTATACCTCTTAGGGACTTGGTCCATTGAGTCCTGAGGATCAGGCTGGCTGTTGCTGATAGAGGTTAAGGCCCATGACAAAATGCTCAGACTGTGGAACTGTTTCCATTGAGAACCACTGGGAAGTTCAAAAAAATGCAGATTGATAACGGAAAAGGAAACTGGGCAAAAATCATCCGCTGCTAAGCAAAGTAGTGGAGACAGTATACAATGAAGCTGCTTCCCTGGTGGAAATACGAGATAAAGAGTCAGATTTATTAAGGAGGAAAACCCAGAAGTGTTTAAGTAAACAAGGTCAGAAAGAACTAGTGGCTGCTGTGTCATACCAGCACTTGAGTGGTGGCTGAGGGCATGTTTTGCTGGGGGCAGGTGGTGAGCAGGGGACAGCATAGGAGCAGACATCAGCATTTCTCTGCCATAGGTACGTATTTTGACCATGGAACAGGAAATAGTGACATTGGAAATGGAGATGCTAGGGATCTCTGATATGGTGCTGACAGCCCAAAGTAGCCTTTAGCTTTGTTACCACCCTGAAACAAAACTGTAGTTATTAGTTGTCCAAAGGTGTTTTCCAGAGATTTATTTCTGCTTATCCTGCCCACCAGCTCCATTGAGCTCAGCAACAGCCTTGCTCACCACCACATGAACTGCCAAAAAAAAGGAACAATAAAGGATGCATTATAATTATTCCAATAAATTACTTGGACAGAACATGGAATCTTCCCCAAGTCCATTACTGCAGTAATTTTCCCTAGGTGCATTACTGTCATGTTATTTGAGTATAATTTAGGGGATTTAAGTGTGATTTGAAAGATTTGAGTATAATTTGGGGTATTTAAAGGAGCCATAAGGTTAAGCTGTGGGCTAAATGAAACTTGCACACAAGTGACAATACTTGAGGAACTTAATCACCACCCACCTTGCTCCCAGTGTGTGAGGACACAGCCAGCACCAGGACCAAGATAGGGAAAACCAGCAGAGCCATGGTGCAATCCTCAAAAGTCATACAGAGTTTTGGGCCGAATTTTCCATTTTCCTCTGCATCCAGAAACAGTTTCTGATAGTTAATGTCTCTGGTATTACCCACCCTAACATAAAAATGGGGATGTGGGGGGTCACCAGGAGTTGTCTGTCCAAGGTCGTCCACCAACATCCTCTACAAATGATTCTTAGGTCACTTCTAAATTGGTTCTTCATTACATAAAATAATGATGATAGTTAGAATTACTATGCTGACTTTCTCCAAGCACAACACAATTTAGGGAGAGCCCAGAGCTGGAATCCTTAGGAATCCTTGTGTTTGCAAAACTGAGGTCACTATCTGTTAGAGATGGCTTTTTCCATTCACACTTAACAGCTGTAGAGGAACATGACTCAAAATCACAACAGCCATCAAAATAGTACAGTTATTCAAAAGAGCCCAATAATACAAAATAAATAACACAGTAAGTCAAAATAAACAGTACAATAACTCAAAATAGCACAATCAATCAAAATTGTCCACTATGTAACATCCACTCAACGGCTTCAACACCTCCAGGATTCTGGTTCATTCTCTTTTATTCGACTGAATTTTCAGGATAGAAGGTAAGTGACTCCACAGCTTTTACCTGCTGTGGGCAGGTTTTAAATTATGCTCATGATTTTTTTTGTCATTACTTGCTGCTCTTCCTTCCTTTAGGACCGTTGCCCACCACGGGAACACCTCTGTCTGTCCAGACTGTTCTCAGTGTAAAGCAGCTGACTCCAGGCCTTGGGGAGAAAACTGCTTTCATGGTGGTCACCATTGCTCTTATTGCTAAAAATATTGTGATAAAGTGATGTTAAATTAATATTATGAACTTGAACATTATATATCTCTATATATACACATATGTATAAAAATATAATTTCTAGTAATGTCAGATTCATGCAAAAATATTCTTTTCAAAGTTACAGACATTGTATTTTAACTGTGACACCAAATAAGAGCACCTTGCCTTAAAAACTCCAAGCTGAAAGACTGGGCATTTCACACATGGGAATTTCAGGAAGATTTGGTGAAAAAAAGACCGAAAAAAGTAAAAAAATTGTATAAGGTGTTTGTGGTAAGTGTTCCTGGAGAACTCAACATTTGGGACATAGGAGTCCTAGTAGACCAATCTCTCTGTCACACGACAGAGGAAGAAAATGAAGCTGAGATCTCCCAGCACGCCCTGTTTACTTCTTTGCTGTTCTGATAGCCTGGCTAACCCTCAGAGCAGCTCCCGATGCAGAATGAGGGGATTGAGCTGACTACCAGGAAATCACTTTCTCCAGGACATACGAGTCATTTTTTTGCCAAAAAATGATTAAAGTCTTTCTTAATGAGAGCCATCCACTCATGAACCTGTGATGGGTAACAACGCCACTGGAGAGGCTGTGCCAGGGTTTTTCTGCTGCTCAGAAAGACGTAAATGATTTTTAAAATAAATCTCTTTCTTTTTATTTTTTTTTTTCCCAGTGAACAGCTTGCTTTCTTGGTTAGTAAATGTTAAGTTGGCCTGTGCAATGCCACAGTTTGATTACAGAGAAGCCTTCACGTGTGTGCTGTTCCTGCACTAAGGAAATGCAGCAGCTACCATAGAAGAGGAAAATATGTCCGTTTTCCTCACCAGAGAACTTGGTACAGGTGTCTAAAAAAAAAAAAAAAAAATTGAAAAAGTGTTGCAGTGGGGTCTCCTGAAACATGCATTACACAGCGAGGCCCGTGGAAAGAAATAGGGAGAGATTCTTTATAGATGTTTCAGAGATCTTTATTCTCCAGCCACATGGCCTGGGGACTGCTGAAGAACTGAGCAATCATGGGACAAGCAGGGTCCTTCCTGCACAGGGGAACACAAAACAACCAATGGGGAGCAGGATTGACCAGGGAGTAGGGAAACCTTCGCCTCCACCCCAGGGTCCCCCTCCCCCCGGACCCCACGCCAGGGGGGAGGAGCCCCAACAAAAAAGTATCTTCTCTTTGCACAGACCGCAGAACAGAGTTTAGATGCATAAGGGACAAATTATCAGAGGCGCTCTGATGAAAAGGAAAAGGATAATATGCAAGAAAAAACAGCTTTTAACCTGACAATGTAAAAACCTCAAGAATGAATGAATGAATGAATGAATGAGAGGCCAGGATAAATAGACGTTTGCTTCTCCTAATTATAGCAGTAGATAAACTATTCTGGAGGACCTTTTACAAATCCCATTAAATATCTGTTCCAAGTTTTTATCTCAAAATCTCCTTAATGAATACTTGGTATCTCCATACATGGAAAACCTTTCCCAGGAAATGCTGAAAGACAGATTGTTTTCTTTTCACTAGTTGAAAGAAGACATTTATGATGAGAAATACCAGGAAAACACTTTATCTTGAAAGGTCTTTTATTGTTTTTTTCCTATTGTTATAGACTTAAAAATTACTTCCAGAAATACCATATAAGCCACCCCAGACACTACTGGAGCTATGCCAAAGAATCGGCCTAAAAGTATTAGAACCTTAGCATTCTAGGAAGAAGAAAGCAAGTAGTTCTTGATTTTCATTACAATATTACATGTATTTTTCAGAAGAGTTGGATCCTTTCCCAGATTTCCATTCTCAGATCTGCTGACAAGGAAAATAGGGATTGGAGGCTGGATAATCTCTCCTTTACAATGCTATAAATCCCATTAATGAAACTTCTTTGAAGGAATGAACTCTTCACTGATCTGGGCTTAAGCTGAGGAGAATAAGTGACAGCACAGACACCACGATCCTGTGCAAAAAACCAGCGGTACTTGCAGATGATTCAGAAAATCCACAAGTTGAGCTGCGTTTTTGGATCTATCAATTAAGTCTGTTGGCCTCAAACTAATAACAAAGACATTATATATTTTGTCATACAACTATTGTTTCAAAGGATCCTTATAACAAAATATAAGCCTTAGCACAATTCTCACTTTGACACATCACTGAAATAAGGGAATGTGGACTAATTCCATAATACCAGCAAAATTTTGGTCATTTGAGTTCAGTTTTAATACCATTTATAACACTGCATTTCCCAATTCCTCAGCCATTAGTTCACTAGAAAAATAATCTTCTGTCCTGACCTGTCACAAATGTCCCTACAAGCTTCCAAATTTTGCTTTAAAAAGATTGTTTTCTCTAATATATAGTTTCAACATAGCACCTCAAATTAAATTAAGTTTTTGGGTTATGGTTTGGACTTTTTTTGTTTGTTTTTTCTAGGGACTTAGTGACCTAAGAGATTTTAAAATTCAGGGGGAAAAAATAAAGAAAAAATCCTATCATCACCATCACTACCCCCATCTCAGGCAGAATAAAGATTTAAGATATGCTACACCAAAAAAATGAAAAGGTTTTAAGTAGAAGTAATTGCTACTTCAGCTTACCTTCTGAAATATTTATATTGTCTGTTCTATGAATCAATAAATTCCATAATATTTTCTCAGTCCCTAGAGTCATAACTGAATTGTTTTGAAAAGATTACTTTGAATGGAAATTTGCAAAGGCAAATCACCCGAGGTACAATGGATGAAAGCCAAACAAAAATAAAGTTTACTTGCCATCCTATAAACAGTTCTTGCAGGGTAACTACATATTGTAGCTCTTGGATGAAGGAGGTACCTTCATTTTTTAATGGGGTTTGGTTTTTTTCTTAACAGATAACAAAAGCCAAACAAAAGCATACATATATATAGTTTTGTCTCTACTGGCCTACTTACACTACCTATTTCAAATGTTATTTTTTTATAAAATTTTATAGTCACACATCTAGACAACTCTGCTTTTCTTTTCTTACTTTGCTTTCGCCTTCCTACAATTCTAGATTACCCTTTCTCCTTCCTAACCTAGCATCAGAGGACCGTAAGAACTACTGATTGTTGACAGAATGTTGCTAACATGACTTAATGCTTTCTTCAGGCACATATCTTTTTCTCCATTCCACTTATGCAGAAGATGAATACTGGAATGGGAATGTGATCAACACAGTTTCCTTATTCAGAGCATAAAATGTAAACTAAAAAGTATTTCACTCACCTTCAGAAGAAAGTAAGCACATCTACTCAACAAATTCAGAATTGATCCATAGACTCCAAAAGGACTGAAGTTCTGGTCCATATCTCCATCTCTATGTATCTCCCCTGTTTATATGCTTTTTCCTAAGGCTTACTTTCATCAACAGAGCACTTTAACTGTGCAGTAAAGAATTATTAAGTCTCATGTGTCATTCTCTAGGCCTCTGCACACAAAAATTAACAGTGTAAAGCAACAGTTGTTGGGTAGATGTCTAGAGACAGGGTGGTTGAAAGGAATATCATGATTAATCAGTTCTAGAGGGGTGTACTGTCCTGTGGTAGAATCTTTCTTTGAACCATTCAACTCCAACTACTTGATTCGGCTTAAACCAAAGGCCTCAAGTTGGGTGGTAAAAGTAGTTCCTTCATATCTTGTGAGAAGAAGAATCAGAATTTGTTATGACATTCTAGATTTTCACAACCTGTAGTATTCGTAATTTAGTATAAAAGTTTCTTTCAGGCTGGTGATACTCTTCCATATGTGCTGTCTTATGGTTCTTTCTTCCTGTCTTATCAAAGTTGAACATCGAAAGAAAACTTAAAGTTATTAAAGAACAACACTGATTTTATTAACAGATCATATTAATAGCCAATAAAATTGATTTCAGCTTTGTCTAGATGAAATTTAATCAAACTGTGCTTTATTTAAAACTAAAATAGCTAAAAGAGTTTGCATTCATGCACCAGCTCTAACAGTGCTTTCACTGGGGAAATAGAGATATAACAAGAGAAGGAAACCTTGAAATGGGGTGAGATACTTTCTTAACATTACATCTTAAAGGCTTTATTGTGGCTCTGACATGGAGTTAGATCAAGCGACTTAAACTCACCATCTAGGAAATTTCCTCCTCTGGAAATTAGACTGTAACTTCCATTTACCATCTAGTGAAGTTTTATCATTTTACAGTGAGAATGCAGTTCCTTGAAGGTTAATAATACTCCAGTGCTCTCCCAGACTTTTTTCTTGTCATCTAAAATTTGTATAAATGTTAGGAAAAGACTTCAGGAGCACTTTAGTAAAATTAGCTTTGGTAAATACTTTCAAGAACATGTTTGGGGAGCAAAGATGACACTAAAACATGGCAAGAAAATTGATAAAAAAGAAAATTCAAAATTTAGCTACAATAACTCATTCACTGATCATAATTATGCTAAATGGAATCTTACACTGCACTGTGGTCACAAGACCACTGGTTTGATGTGTGAAACCAACATTCAGAATCACATTTTGCTCAGCTTACTCAGCTGACATTCACAAACTCTTCCCAATGTAGTAAAAGGAAGACTTTTGCCTGACCTCCCAGGCCAGACAGAAAACCAGCTACATTTTTCCTCACCCGAAGACTGCAGTTTTCAAGAGAATGGAAATTACCATGCAATCCCATTTATTATTCCAGGTAGAGGAAAAAACTCAAAAGCTGTTATTCAATGAAAATATTTCTCTCAACTGTTACAAAGCACGTTCATAGGTTCTACTTAAGTATATCCACTTAAGAGCACTTAAAGCTCATTGAATAACATTACACTGAAGGCACTGATCTGTGTGTCATCAGTGCTGGGGAAGAGCAGGGAAATCAGAGATGTTAATTTTTTATAAGGTCACCAATATTTTCATCATTGATAGTACCAGATTATTACAAAGTATTTTAAAGGTACGCAGAAAAACAAGTCAGCTCCCACAAATGGATCCAAATTCAAAGTATTAGCCATATTGCCTTAGGTGAAAAAAATCTGCATCTCAAAATCTTAGCAATATTGGGATTAGAGAAAAAACACCTCAATATTCCCATGAACTCTGGAAACTTCCCCACATAGCTGGTGCCCAACAGATTTTCCAGAAGAGTACAAGACCTATTTACTTAAAAGCCTTTTGACTACTACTACCAGTCTGTTTGGGCTTTTTTTGTATTAATAATTATTTATTCTATAAGAGGGAAATGAGGGCAAATATGAATCTGTAAATAAATAAACACAACATATAAGAGAATATTTATGATAATATGCAGAGCAATTTATTTTTATTAAACCAAATACCATCTTAATGGCATATCTTATTTAGTTAACTGGCACATATGGAATTTTCTGAGATGAAGATTTTTCCAATAAGAATCAGCTTTTCCACTACATAACTTCTAGGATCGTTTGACCTTAAGATTATAATTCAATTGCTAAATCAAAAAATCCCATAATCAATACATTATATTGGTAGGATTCTGCTCCTGTTCATCTGGGAGAGAACACTATACCAGCTACTAGGAAGAAAAATCGAGTCTATTCCTGCCAATCCAGAACACATTTTTAAATATGTTTGAAGCTTAGAGCATTTTCAGAACTCAGTAATAATGGGAAAATTTAAAGCATATTCAGTTAAGAAAAGGAATTGGTGTGTTCTAATTCTTAAAGTTAGTTACAGAAATCCTTTTATTTCAGCAGGACAAGATCAACATATTGCTCATCGATGCAGTCACTTATCTCTTGGTCAGTTTTCAAATTTAAAAAAAATCAACACAAATCACAAATAAGTATTTCATGTGACAGATTTTATATGAGGGGCCTTACATGCTAAGCAAGATTTTGCTTATGCATATTTATTTTCACCATATTAAATTATTGTTACATTCTCTCCATAATTTTTTTCCAGAGAGGCTTGGTTAATTTTATTTCAGAAAAACAGTCCTCACGTCACTAAATTCTCAGGTCACAGAGATGCCAATACCTTATACTTTTCCTTTTGAAGAGGTTTCTACAATAAATGAATTTGTAGTCATCTTGCTTATGTAACTTCACTCTATGAAAACCCAGGCAACATTCTCAATAATTTTAATTTTTTTCAGTGCAAATTTTCTCAGAATTGGGGTTTGTTTTCTTTTTCCTTTTTTTTTTTTTTTTTTTTTTGTAATTCACACTAGAATTTTGTGAAAATAAAAAATGTCAACATTTTATTGCACAAGGCTAAGAGGCTGCTTGGACAAAGAAATCAGTACACCTTCTATTATCAGTCTTTTAGTCTGTTGAATACTTTACATGGTCATTTGTTCATGTAAACCACATACCCAAGGTCTTCTGAAACATAACCTAGGTTTCATTGTATTCTAGCCAAATCCCCTAAATAAACAAAGTTGCAAGCATATAATGCTTGGTTTCATTTTTCCCTAACTCTGATGGAATAGTTCTCGAAAGGAGTAATTTAAAGACAGTTGTAATCCCAATTTCTTCAAAACATATGAATCATCAAAATTTACTTATTTAGTCCCCTAAAATTGATTAAGATAGCTAAAATATATGATATTGAAGTTTATTTACAATAAAATTTGCATTCAGGAGCATGAATCAAAGTACTTCACTTGTCAGTGTCATTATCTCCCCCCTTCTCCACAAGAAAATGAAATCTATCAGACCTTGCTCATAAGTACAAAGAAGATAAAGTGATACCCAGAATTTTTTTTATTTTTTTCTTTGTCAAGCATTTCTGATTTCATAAATCCTGTACACCTAACTTTTCAAATATATGCAGGGTATTATAAAACGTTCAGAAAACTCATCATAAGTTCTGTTTTATCCTGTTCTGTCGTCAAAAAGAGAGAGATTCCTCAAAGTTTTAAAACATAGTTTCTTAACTTTATAAGGTATAATATTCAGACTGGAACCCGTCAGACATATGGGCTGAAAGGGATGAGAACCTTGTGTACAGTCTATGTGTTCCAGTTCATGAATACCTGCTTGAGACACTTCTTTCCTTCCTCAATCTTTCAGGTACTACAGCATTTACAGTCAAAGTATCATGAGGAGAAAGCAGGAAAGGGAAATTCTGTTAAGGCTGAAAAAAAAAGCTGGTCTGGCTTTAGCCTTTCACCCTCCATAGCAGTTAGTATGCAGAACAGATACTAACTGTAAAATATACCAAAAAGAACATCATGAAATCTCAACTGAATTGTCAAACTCCTAGGAAACGGATGTGTATACATGGTTAAATTTTTATGAGAGCTCCACATTTCAGAAAATACTATATATTTACGGAATATACCACAAATCATTATTATATATTTTGATTCTATAGACCAAAAAGTCTTATTTGCTCAAGATGAGGCAAGGCCTGCACAAAACCAAAATCAAATATACAAATAAAAAGATAAATAATATATCAACTAGAGTTGCTTGTAGAGAATATTTAACCAAGGTTGTCTTCTGTTTAAACAGAAACAGAAAATCCACATGAAACATTAAATCCAGCAAAATCAAAGAACTGCTTTTTCTTTCAAAACTAAGTATTTTCCTTGGAAATTCAATAAAACATTTGATCTTTGTCCCTTCAAGAGGGAAAAGAACTTCCCTCAGTTTTTGTAAACTAAAAAAAAACCTTCATCAATGACAGTGGAATCAATTGCTTCCTCAACAAGTTTGCAAACACCTGAGTGGTGCAGTTGACACACCTGAAGGATGGAATGCAATTTAGAGGGACCTGGACAAGCTGCAGAAGTGAGCGCATGAGAACCTCATGAGGTTCAACAAGACCAAGTGCAAGGTCCTAAATCTGGATTGGGTCAACCCTCAGTACCGATACAGGTTAGGGGATGAAGGAATAGACAGCAGCCCTGGTGAGAAGCAACTGGGGGTACTAAAGAATGAGAAGCTGGATAAAACCCCACAATGTGCACTTGCAGCCCAGAAAGCCAACGTGCCCTGGGCTGCACCAAAGGCAATATGGCCAGAAGGGCAAGGGAGGGGATTCTGTCCCTCTACTCTACTCTCATGAGACCCACCTGGAGTACTGTGTTCATCTCTGGAGTTCTTAGTACAGAAGAGACATGGACCTGTAGGAACAAGTCCAGAGAAGGGCCACAAGAGTGATCAGGGGGATGAAACACCTCTTCTATGAGGCTTTCCTGAGAGAGTTGGAAGTTCAGCCTGAGGAAGAGAAAGCTCCAGGGAGACCTTATTGTGATCTTTCAATACTTGCAGGGGACCTATAAAAAAGATGGAGATAAACTTTTTATCAGGGCCTTTTGCAACAGGACAAGGGATAATTTTTTAAACTGAAGGAGGATCAATTTAGATTACATATAAGGAAAAATTTGTTTATAATGAGGGTGGTAAAACACAGAAGCAGGTTACTCAGAGAGGTGTTTGATGCCTCATCTCTTGAAATATTCAAGGTCAGGTTGGACAGAACTATGAGCAACCTGATCTAGTGGAAGGTGTCCCTGCCAACTGCAGAGGATTTGGACTAGATAACCATTATAGGTCTCTTCCAACACAAACTATTTTATGATTCTAATTATCCACAAGCCAAACAACTAATCTTCAAACTACTTGACAACCCTGTCTGGTAGGGGAAGTTCCAGGGACAGGGCAACTCAGTGTTCTCTTCCCTCTTTCTTTCCTTCTGAAGCAGAAATTATGTCTCTGATGTATCATGACAGCCTTTATGCATGCACCAGTCACCACCCGATCTTACATTTCCTCAGTAAGGAGGAGAGTGTTTGTATCCAACATGCATGTGAGCTCATATGCATCCTTGAATACAGTTTTATGCGCCATTTCTATGCCCATTATTTTCACATATAAAATCTTCTGGAATATTTGTTATTGCACTGTGATTAAGAATGATGCAATGGGTGTTCCCTTGCTCTCACACTTAAAAATATGAGATAAATAAAAATACATTAACTTACATAACTTTTATGTACTGATATTAAAAAAGCAGTTGTCAAAGGAGCAATAACTACTGAAAATAGGCCAAGCTATTCAAAGGACTGATATAATAAGAAATCAGCAAAATTTTGCCTTTTTGCTGCCTGTGCTCAAAATTAAGAGTATTTGTTTTCCAGCTTAAAAGTCCTGCTTAAAGTCTACAGAATAATTCAAATGCTAGAAAATTTATTTGTTTAAAGAAACAAAAGAAAAAATGACAGAAGTACTCAAGTTCAGTTGAACTGTGAAATATGACAGTATTAAAGTTTGAAGACATTTGTCTTTAAACTGTAGTTTTCTTTCAAATAACATGTAGCCTAACCTGCCAAAATTAAAGGTTTGTCAGATGTTAGTTCACTTGCTGTAATACAAGAAAAGGTCAGAAAGCAAACTGAAAAAAGAGTCTAGACAGCTTTAACCTCAAGGCTTTACTTTATTCCAAGAGACAGGGTTATCAGTCATATTATTTCCTATAAAAATAAAAAGAACCAATAAACAGGAAAAAAATCATAAGATTTAACATTCAAGGATATGACAGGAGGCTACTATTCTGATTTTGTAAGCAGTTTTAAATCATGTGAAGCAAAATATCATTCACCTTACCTGAACATTCAGATAGCATTTTGAGTTTCTAAAATACCCTGTGATGGTTTAACTTACTGTGAATTTCTCAGTTATTTTTAGCACACAGAGGTAAAGTGGGGGGAAATGACAAACAAATCCTGAAAAGTTGTTTATACAAACACAGACAAAAATCCTGAGAGCCCACTTGAAGTAATTTACCAGTTGTAATTTATCTGCATGTAATTTGTTAGATTAATATAACCATTGTTTTATCCACATTCAGGATAATTCCATAAAGTTATGCAGATATTTTCCAGAATGATGAAAGAATAGCAGCTATGTTTGGAATTTTGCAAGTCCTCTTTAAAAAAGGATGAGCAAACTAGTGTTTGTAACACAATTATTACTAGCAGTAAAAATTTGAAGAATCATTTAGATTAACCAAAAGCTGGGAAAAAAATTAAATTAAAACAAATTTATTGCAAAACAAGATTGGAATAAGGGTATTAATTGTTATAAAGCATTGTGATACTGAACTTCTTATTCAGTCAACCTAGATTATTTCAAATATCCTCAGAAAATAAGGGAAACTCCTCCATGGAGGTAACTGCACACATTGCCAGTGTTGAGAGAAAATTACCATAATATACATCAAAATCTACATAAACAGGAAAGATTGTAGAAAAAAATAAAAAAGGGCAAACACACATAAAAAATTACTGAGTAGTAACTTTCCCCCAACACACATCCTTCATTTTGCTCTTAAAAAAAAAACACTTGCAAAAACTGTTTAATTTAAACTTTGATCATTTTGATGAGTTAGAGCATTTTTATTCTAAAATTGACTATGAAATCAGATTACCTTTGACGTAAGAAATCTTGAAGCCCTAGAAAGGCACAGATGAATGCTTTTCAGTAATTTTATGTTTAGGGAAAAACCCTCTGTTATTCCTATACTCTTCACAAACTTATCATGAAGAATAAAGTGCCTCAATAGCCCCAAGGCAATGACTTTTCTGTGTATTCAAGTGTCCCATATTAACTTTCACTTTTCAAAAACTAATACTGACAGAAATAGCCCTACAGGTTTTGTGCTACTACATGTAAAATAAACCAATCAACCAACCAAACAAACCCCATCTACTTTCTCAATTTTCATCTTTTACATGGAGACTGAATAAAAAAAAACCCAACAGATTATTGGAGTGTTTAAATTTTGTGAAACACAAATAATCACACTTCTGTTCTAGAAACTATTGCTAATGTAGAAATTGAACAGGAAGGCTACCAGAAGCATTCTGTTTACATGAATTCTACTCTGTTTCTGTCTTCACAAGTGTATCCACGCCTTGTATTCATCCAATTCTGTATGTACAAAATTGAGATAACTAGTATAATTTAAATACTTGTCTATTAGATCTTCTTCATTTAACATTCATTGGGTAATGTTCACCACACACACACACTGTTTTTCAAAAATATTTCTTTTACTTTTTTATTTTTCAGTGTTAAGTATGTTGACAAACTTGTATTCTACTCTGGAAAGCTGTTCTAGAACATTTTAATTCAGTTCTGTTCTATCTCCCTAATGCCACTTATTTGCCCTCATATCACTGTTTTGTGGCAAGGAAGAAAAATGAGCCAAGGAGGGGGAATACATGATTTGTTCACGATGCCACAAAAGTCACTAAATAGATTGAATCAAGGTTTTCTCATACCAGCTTCCAGTCTCTTAAATGTGTTATTTTGCTGAATAATTTAAATTCACTGTTTTGAATCATGCAGTAGTCTTGAAGAAATCACTTGTATTCCATGTCATATTATAATGAAGAAAGATTACTTTTTCCAAAGGGAGAAAAAAAAAAAATTAAGCTTCTATATCATTTATATTTTCACTTCAGAAAAAGGTAAAACACCCATTTGCACCCTTTCACCTTTCAGCAATTCCTACCTCCTGTAGCTGCCATCTGTTTCCTACTGTCTTCTACACAAATATGTGAGGTTTTTCAGTTGGTAATAAAAGTTCTCCTTGCATGCCACCTGACAATAGCTTTCAGCTAATTAAATAATTCCTATATGAATGCTGAATAAAAATCAATTATTTAATGGGAAAAAATGCTGAGAGCCAACTGAATCCTTTGAGAAATATCACGGCCTACAGGGAGGGGAGCAGAGACAGTGCAAGTCTTAAAAGAAATAGAGAATGAGCCAGCCAAGCCAGCCATAAATCCTGCTACAGATCTAAGGAAGCACGTTCTGCAGCAGAATGCTGCTGTTGGGGAGATTAATGTGATGTATGTTCTGCCCTGCAGCTGCCAGTTCCTCCTCAGTTCAGCCAGTTTCCCTTGGGGGAGTCAGTACTATCTGGAACATCATTTCCAGTCCCCACCTGCATGGTAGCTCTTGCTAGAGACTCTCAAAATGAAAAACAAACAAACTGAAAACAAAAAAAACCCCCTACCAACCTAAAAACCCTACCAGACCTCAAAGGAAACTTGCAAATGGACACCCACAGCCCACTAAAAAATACCTCCTGGAGCAATGAAAAGGAGCGCCCACAGAAGTGATACCTATTGGATATTTGGAATTTATTTTTCCTTACTCGGTTTTTGGGGGGTTTTTGGTTGGTTGTGGGGTTTTTTTGCTGTTTTATTTTTTGGAGGTTTTTTGTCATTGTGGTGAGGGGGTTTTTGGGGGGTGTTCGTAATGTTTTGTTTTTTTGTTTTTTTTTTTAAATTAATAACCACGTATAAAATTTAAGTGTTTAATTTTACATGGAATTGAGAAACAGGACATGATAACCCAGACAAGCCTATGGTCAATTTGTCTGGTTATCACCAGAGACTAACCTAGGGGTTTCCTATTGGCCGGTATCTCCAAAAGTGCTTTGCATTGTTGATTACAATGTGCTCTAGGATGACCCTGCTTGAACAGGGAGGTTGAACCAGATGATCCACTGTGGTGGCTTCCAACATTACCCATTCTGTGATCACAGCTTGAGGGTTTATCATAACTTAATACGCTAATTATCGGAATGAGATCACACCAATTAAAGACAATGTCTGAAAAAGTCAAGGAGATAAATATAATTTCAAGTTCCACATTCATAAATACCTACTAAATTGTGTACTAATAGTGGCCTTTGAGAAAGTTTTCTTTTTCTTCCTCTCTACAAACAAACAAACAAACAAAAAAGGTGGGGGGAATGGGAAAGGCTCTTTCATTTATTTATTGTGGTTTACTGTTGCTTTGCACATGTGCTTTCTGTTTCAAGAGGCTGTTGGCAGAGTAGCATACCTCGACACTGCCTTTATTGCAGTGTGAAAAACACCAGATGTACAAAATTAACGTTCAAGTTAATCAAAATATTGCTTGACAAAGCAAATAATTGAATTGCACTTTCAATGCACTGTGGTAGACAATAATTAACATGCAGCATCTTCAACATCTGGATACAACTTTCAATTTCCGTTTTAACATCATAGAATGCTGTCTACACATTTTTTAATGGTACCCCTGATAATAATATATTCTGTTTTTAATCATATTCCACGTTGCAGGAAATGAAGCTTGCAATTTTCCCAGGTGCTTATCAAATTACTACTGCAAGCTAATTCTCATCCCCCAAGTTAAGAGTTTCAACACTGTGCACATTAACAGCCTGCTTATGTTCTTCCTGTACAACAGAAGGTAAGTTAATATGTGCTTCAATTATATCCAGTTTGTGCATTTATAGCACCCTGTGGGCAGCACTAAGAAGGCTGTAAATGTACTTATTCTGCTTCTTTAATGCTCTACTGTATTATATGGAAGAGGGAGGGAGAGGGGGAGAGAGACAACTGCATCATTTTATCAAGAGAATCGATAAGGAACTCAACTTCACTGTATTGATTCAGGAGGGCTGCTGAGGTACAGCTCTCATTTTACTTGTTACAAAAAAGCTTACCCGAGCTCGACTTTTATATAAATTTCCCTCTTCTTCACATATGCGCATGAGCACATGCACAAGGTCTGTGTCTGTCAGCTTTAATAAAGTGCACGTGAAGCACATTTTTAAGTATTGCAAACATTTTATCTTAAATTAAAATTCAAGATTTATTGCATGATTGCCTCTGCTAACTGTGCTATTGACCTAACTGAGCAGTCTCTTAAAAGAAGGCATTTATTTTTCTTCCTAACTTTTTTATTTTATTGCAGGCCAGCCTGAGGTTTCATAAAATAGTTGTGTACCAGCACTCATGCAATTTGGATTTTTTTCCTTCCTATTTCCAATGCAGTGTTCACTTACCTATGGAGGGTTAAGTGAGGGCATACTCTGTATTTTAATTATTTATTCTATTTTTAACAGTAACCACTTTCCCACTTGTTCTTCATGGAAATTTTCCAGAAACAAAAACCAACACTGTAGGAAAAAAAAAATTAAAAGTGTCATAGAATTTTTTGGAAGGAATGTAATCCTCTCCTGCATTAGGGGACATGACAAATGTATTTCCTGTAGCTAGGAAAAAAAAAAAATCTTGAGAAAGCTTCTATATAAAGTTTTAAAATAAACAGTTTTGGAAAATATTTCCTCTCAATTTTCACTCAAATAGTTTTTGCTCTTTAAAATTTCAAAGTCCAAAATTTAATTTTTTGACTGTTAATATTTAGATTTCACTATACAACTGTTAGATTTAGGCAACGTGATACTTCCCTTTATCCTTCTATTCTTTGTTTATTGTACCAAAAAAAACCCAAATCAAAATCTAAAAAAAAAAAAACAAAGCAAAGCAAACCAAAAAACAAAGAACAAAACTGTGGTTCAGCAAACATGTAATCCACATGTATGTGTCAGATTCAACTGGGAGAAGTTTATAACAACTGAATCCTTTTCCATGAAAGGTATGATTTGAGAGGTGATCTTATTGAGGTGCGGATTATATACATGACACTAACTTCTCAAGTATGTTTTTTCCACTTGCAAAAATTACATATACATAAAGTACATCTTTCCATTTATCATATTCATTGTTAATATGTGGGTGATCCTCATCAGCAACAATCAAATCAACACTATTTTCAATTTTCTGTGCCTCAGAGAATGTGGCCTCTGCATGTTCGTGTGTGACATAAATTTGACCAAAGGGACGTGGAATTGCTTTTGTGTGCTCATTTCTCCTTCAGAAGTCCTCAGACTTGGCGTCTAAATGTCTACAGAAATCAAGTATGCATTTTTACTCCATCACCACATAAATTCATTATGATTATTTTAAATCAAGTTTCCTTTTCAACCTTCTAATTTCTCAAGGTTATGATATTGATGTTCTTCGCAATGACTGCAGACATTCTGAAGCACTGTTAAAGCAAACATCAGGTAAATATGTGTTGGAATTTCTGATATAAACTGGTTGTGTGCACCTTCAAGTCAACCATAAACAAAAAAAACCCAGTTTATCCTTTTTAGGACAAAGATAGAGAAGTAAAATCTCAAGACTTCCCTCTGTGATAGACCCAAATATCTAAATTTCACTAGCTTTTTCTCTACTTTGCTGACAATTTCCAATTCACCTTTACAGGAGATACCATAAATTACTTCACAAATATGTATAGAACACTACAGGTCAAAAAAAAATTGGTTTCCCCCTCTGATTTTCTGCTGTTAATTCTAAGAGTCTTCAAAAGAGGAGTTTGACAAGAGCCAATGGTTCTTAAAACCAGATATGGTCAAAATACAGAGTTCACGTTCCTACACATACCATTTGAAACCCATTTCTCATGTCCGTACCGAATGTTAATGCAGAAGGTTTTGCAAAAGTTAAATTAAAATCAATTTTAAATGATCAGTTAAAGGCAAAGAGTGAAGTACCAGTGTTGGTATAATTCTCCTTTAGATAAATCAAATTCCAAACTCCAATGCATATATATGGTCCATGCTCAATCCAAAAAGGTTCACTAACCCTTAATTTAGCAAACTTAGAAGAATGAAATATGTTTAAGCAGTTCAATCGGCAAAAATAAATTTTAAAAAATCAACAAATATGTTGATTTTTATAATTTTTTACTTGGCCAGGAATTTAAAAGTAATTTTTAGCTATTAAGAGAGGGCATGAAAAATATATTGTTTGTTTTTAACTCTTCAAGGCTTTTTTTATATATCTCATTCATGTATTTAAGGAACTGGATTTATCCCATGGGATGCATTGTCACAAAAGTAAATAATCAAATTAAGTAGCATGAAGGGAAAATAAGGGTAATATTGTCGCATTCTATGTTCAGTCACTTATTAATTTTATTAAATAAATTTTAAGCTAACCTCATTGAATTTGGTGGGATTATACTTACAGAACCAATGGAGAAAACTAAGCAACCTGAATAACTTCTTAGAGGATGAAACAGTTCTCATTTAGACTACCCCCTGAACAACTATTTTTCTCTATTAATTCTCTACAGAGAAATCAGCTGCACTATTCTTCTTCAAACAAGTCCTAGTTTTAAATCACCATGATGAGTTCTGTATAAGACAGTCTTGAAAGGAAGGGAAAGAAAAAAAAAAGCAAAAAAAAGAAAAACCCCAAACACATTGTGGTTACTTTGCAGCTGTCTCCTTTGGGGAAGCTTTATTGGTACCAACCATCAGTCTGGATGATGCAGGCAGCCAATAGATAACAACCAAAGAGCTGGCTGGCAGTCTTTGTTGAATCCGCTATTTTGGGATTCTCGACACAAACTGTCCAAAGAGACTCCAGTCTGTGGGGACCAAAGACACCAGGTACAGGTCTTAGTGATACCCATTAGTTTGGGAGAACCTGCAGTCTGGCATATCAGCTGGCAGAGTTCTCACATTCCCCAAACAGTAAATTCAGAAATACGGCACATAAACAAACAAAACCCCATTGGGGTTTTTTAATTAATTAGGAAAATATGTTCAATTTTGCTGCCAACTCCTCACCAACAGTTGCACAAAGTAAGGTTCAATTACTTAATATTTCAGTAACAGAGAAAGGAGAGAGAAGATAATAGAACTTTTACTATATGTAAAAGTATGTTTGACTACCTCCTGTTAGACATTGCATTCCAATGTTCACTTACAGGATTAAGAAATTCTCATCATTAATCTATTGAGCATGCTCTGCAGTTGCTCTTTGAGCAGATCAGCTCTTGACAGAATGGTTACATAGTACTTGGAAGAAATATAGAAAACACAGTACCTTATTTATTCTGCACAGGTCTTTCAGGAATGTTCTTGGACATAATTATGCAGTCTATCAGTCTATCTATGCTCATCCAGAATATGTCTTCCTAAAAAATATGACCTGTTTATCATAGGAGGTCCTCTACAAGAGCTTTTATGTATATGCTGTTCTGAATTCTCTTGGAATGTTTTCCTGTGCAAAACCTGAAAAATTAAACTGTGATTAAATGCAATCTTTTTCTTTGTTCTAAAACTGGATAAAGAGATCTTATCTAATTTATGATAAAAGGATATGTACCAGTGGGATATATATGTACTACTACCATAATGAATCTTAGGATGTGTCTGTGTGTGTAAAAGCATGAAAATATATATACACACACACACATACACAGAAATGTTTATGCATATAGATATACTCAGATACCATTTCTCATATGTACTGGTTTATGCAATAATACCTCAGTGTATCCAACCAAGCAATATCCTGTCTACACAATCACTTTTTTTTAATGACTTGTCTTTTTAATACTTAAGAAAACATAGGTGGGGCAGACAACAGGCTAACACTTTTAGATAGTTACCTTATGCCTGTGTTTACCATGAAAAGGAATACACTCCGCACACATGCCTTCAAAGTATCATCACAATGTTCTTGTCATGATGGGTCCCTGAGCCTGCCGAACCTTGATACTTCATTCTACATATTTTTCTCATAAGAAAGAATTTCAGAAGGCTAAGTGAACTCAAAGATTTTTTTCCCTTTTTCTTTGTCATTAGGAGAAAACTAGAAAGAGACTTTTTTTCTTGCAAGCTGGTGTCTTTCCTTTAGATCTGCTCAATATAGAAGCTGTGCAATCTTTTCATAGGTTGCTGTAAACTTCACAGTCATATTTGGCTGTCTAGAAAGACAAAGTTTGCAGTCTGTTACCTTGAAGGAAAGATACATTACTTTCCCTTGCCCAATCTCTGCTGGTCTGAAGGCTTCCAGCTCACCCATGTACCTCCTCAGTTCCTTATTTGACAACATGCTGAGGAGACTGTCCCTTCTGAGTGAGTTTTCAAGAAAAAAACAAGTTCTTTCCCTCCTTGGAGTTCCATGTATCCTAGAGGACAGCAGTCAGGTTGGACCAAGCCAACAGGCCCCTTTTCTGCTGGTACCCAAAGGAGTACAATGTGAATGACATACAACACAGAATAATGAAGTATCATTCACCTCAGAGAGCAATGTGTCAAAATCAGCTAAGTAACTTCTGTATCAATACCTATTTCAAAATTAATAAGGGTATTTCCCACAGCATTTATACACTGAACAGAATATTTTAATGCTCCCTTGCACAAGGGGCATTTGGCACAAAGTAATTGATTTACCACTGACAGGTGCTTAGGTGTTCATATGCCAGAGAGTCTTTTGGAACATCTGATCTTTAAAAAACTTCACTTGATTAAAGCACTGAGAAAAGCTTGATCTCACTGCCCTTGTGCAACCATTGTTTTTATTAACATAGGGATGGCTTTCCTTCTTTTCTTATTTCTTTTCTCATTTATTCTGGATTTTTTTTTTTTTTTTTTTTAGAGTTAGTAAAAGGGGCAGGTCAGCATTCAATATTTCAGCCTCATTTTAAGACATTCTGGTAGATCGCATCTGGCCCCTGTCAGAACTGAAACCAGTGGCACAAACTCCTTATGTCTTAGACTGATGGACAGCAACACCAGTCAGATCCTCTGTGGTGGAGGAAGGACTGAATATTGCGCATGGGAGCAGTCAAAACCTTCTATAATCTGAAGCAGAGGTGGTGAATGATCACAGCCCTGAGCTGTGGTGTCTCCCTTCTGAAAATGTTTAGCCAAAATGCTTTTTAACTAATTGGTTCTTGATGTCACATCTTCTGAAACACCAAGGATATCTTTCATATCTTCTTGACTGCTACCACTGTGTCTTGTGTCACAACATTGCTGTTTTGGACACATACTTCAGTCTTAGCCAAATACTGCATCTCGTACTTCCATAGCATGACTGAATAGATGACTGAGAAGAGAAACGTCCTTTGCAGAATCCATGTTGCCACTACAACTTACCCCATTTTTCCATTTACACTTGTCATGGGTTAGCATAGCTCCAGAAGCGATTTTCTTGCAAAGAGGTGCTTGCAGCTTCCTCTATGACCTGACAGGACCTATCAACTGGCCAGTTTGAATATTGACAATTTTTTAAGCCACTTAAAAATTTTGACCGCCTCTGTGGTCCACATTTTAGAATGGACAAACCCTGGGAAAGCTCTCTCTCACTTCCAGCCTTGGGACAGGTAACTGGGCTGGGCCCATGTGGGGCCCACCTCCCCCAGTGTGGCCAAAGATTCAGCTGAAGCTGCCCCACTGCCCGGCAAGGATCATGTGACCAACAGCGATAAGCGAATTCCAACATCTAGCAAAGGCCACCTGGCTAGTTAACACCCGAGGTTCCACCAATAGAGCTGCTCCATCCCAATCTGAACCCCTGCATGCAGTAGACGGAGATAAAGTCCCAGCAGAGCATGTGAGAGGTCTGTTAGGAAAGTCTGTTGGGATTAATTCTGCCTCGAGTACAGACAAACCCATCCGTGGGGTTGTCTTTGCTCAGGGACCTGGTTGCACATGGTGGGTAATGCAGAAAGACGGAACAACACATTGTGTACTGCAGGGAGATCTGATTGTTGGGTGAAAACCATCTGTAATGTGGAATGCCTGTATACCACTGCTTGCTGAGTGTCACTGTCAATGTTTGTACATAGCTGTATGTATATATATATATGAGTATGTATTAATGTGTGTGTGTAGAGTTATAATATATTAGTTTGGGCATTGAGTCAGCGATATGGAATAAGGGGTGGAATGTCTTGGGGTGACTTGATGTTGTATTCCCTATCGCTGCACTATGCCCGGAAATTAGTATATATACCTTTCTAAGCTTTTAAACTGAACCTGAGAGGGGGGAGGAAAATCTGAGCAAAACTTTTTCAAAGCAGTTTGCAGCTTGTTCAAGGTCACACAGAGATAGAGACTTTTTTTTCAGCTGCGGCAGGAGAGCGAGAGTGGGGAAAGCACCCAGCTTGCTTTTGGCCAGTTTTTTGAGCTCCTTTTTCTTTACTTCATGTCTGTAGGCTTCATCTGTTCTGAAGGAAACTTACAGCACTAAAAGGGTTAATCTCACCCGGGCCTTGCAGCTGGAAAAAAAGTCTCTGTCTCTGTGTGACCTTGAACAAGCTGCAAACTGCTTTGAAAAAGTTTTCCTCAGTTTTTGCTCCCCCATCTCAGGCTCAGTTTAAAAGCATAGAAAGATATATACACTAATTTCTGGGCATACTGCGGCGATAGGGAATACAACATCAAGTCACCCCAAGACAACACTCTTATGCTTCACCTAGAGAAAAACTGATCTGCAAAACAGAGGTAGCAGGGCTAGAGTTTTCACAATAATACAAATAGTTAAATTTTTGCCATTGTATCAATCAAAATCTTCAAAATTGTATTTTCAGTTGTCCTTATAACAGTATGCCATATGATGTAATGAAGGGGGAAGAAGATTTTTTATACCAGTGTGGGTATAATTTTGATGAATAAGTAAAGAGATATTTTACCAGCATGACAGTTAAACTATTAAGAACTGGTAGAATAATCTTCCTTTCTCCCTCTTTTCCTTTGTACTGTAGATATTCAAGATATGGAAAAATGATGCCTTTTAATGCTTTATGAAGTACTTTGAAAGCAGAATAAAAAATAATTTTAAATGGTCTGTTAAATTTATACTTGTACGGTTTTCTTTTAAATTAAGATCATTAGAACTTTGCTAAGTTCATCATTTTTCCTTGTAACATGAGGGTTATTAAGTATATCATTTTTTGCTGGTATATATGGCACAAAGCCAAATCATAAGCCAAGCCAAATGGAACACGCAGGGAGAGAGAAGGGGGGGGACGTACTAAGAGAGGTATTTCTTAATAACAGAAACCTAGCAAAAGAGGCATCAAATTTGTCAGCAGAACTGCAGATACGACTCTATCAATAATCCATGGCACTTTTGTATTTCCCAGCTGAGGCTATTATACAGCTTTGGATGACAGCCTGCTTCAACTTCATCATGCAATCCACTGGGACAGAAACTCATAACTGGCTTTCAACATAGATCCTTCATATAAAGGGTAATAACTGCAGCCAGTCAGTGTGGTAAGATTATCAGACACTGCAGCAATGAACTGCAAAATGTGGGAAAGACAGTCTGACAGAAACCTGACAAAATAACCTCAGCAGGATAACTCCTTTAAACATCAAGAAGAGAAGTAAGGTACCAGAAAGATGCCCCACAGAACCTTCTTCAGCACTGTTCAGCTGATGCTGTTTAATTAAACTTATCTGGACCTATCTTCAGACATTAGAGAAGATGAATAATTAATCAGAAACTTAAGTTACTTCAAGAAAAGCGATAAAAAAGCTACAGAATGTTTTATCTGTACTGATGAACATTATTGATGTTCTTGCAAGTCCATTGGCTTTCAGCAGAAGGATTCAATAGGACTGTCATAGTGACATAACAGTATTATCTAATAATGTATTATCTAATAAGGTTTTTATCTAATAATGTATCTATGTAATGTACATGAGTGAAACTTAATTTGGCCTATTAAATTGTCAAAGGCAGAAGTTTCAAAATTTTCAACATGACTTTTTTGCTATCGACTATCCTATTTTCAGAGGTTCAATATAAACCTCTCTCTGCTCAGAGCCAGACTATTTCATCTCCAGCTGCTGATCCCCAAAATTTGCACAAAACTTTATTCTACATTTTAATGTGATATAGGCTGGCTTTTATATCAAAGAGGAGATTCAAGGGCTCAAGCTTCTGCAAACTGCCCCACAATATCAAAGCCCTCTAAGAGTACACTTTTGGTTGTACATAGAGATGTAGACATACTCATTTGGTGGCTGGTCACCAGTGGTGTTCTCCAGAGATCAGTATCAAGGCCAGTTCAGTTCAATATCTTCATCAATGATCTGGACAAGGGTATTGAGTGCACCCTCAGTCAGTTCGCAGAGGACACCAAGTTGGGCTGAGGGATTGTTGAACTGCTGGAGGGCAGAAAAGTTCTACAGAGGGATCTGGTCAGGATGGTTTGATGGACCGAGGCCAGTTTTATGAGGTTCAACATGACAAAGTGCCAGGTCCTGCCCTTGGGTCCCAAAACCCCAAATGCAATGCTCTTCATGCAGTACCATTCAATCCCCATCATGTTATTTTCAAGGGAACAACAAAGAACTTTCCTAATGCTTTTGTGTCACCAGCTAACAAGTATAAAGCCTCAATCAAGCCACTCTAATTTCTTTGTGGCTTTTAATGGTTTTCTGAGGAAAAATGTTAGTTTTGAGAACACAGGAAAGAAATACTGCTTTTACTGGGAATCTGTTTTTTTTCATTCAGAAAAATCAAGCTAGATATGTTATCTGGGTTCATTTTGGCACAGATCAGATAATTTCCTTTTTTAATTGGAACAAGTGTGTTTTATTGGCTCAGTTGGTTAGAGCATGGTGCTAACAACACTAAGGTTATGAATTCAATCCCCATATGGGCCATTCACTAAAGATTGGAACTTGATAATCCTTGTGCTTCCCTTCCAACTCAGAATATTTCTACAGAACAATCCAACTCAATAATTTTGGATATATGGTTTATGATTGCACCCTAGAAGTGTCCATTTCTTTCCCTTGACCATAAAAAGATTTAATAGTGATGACTGAAATCTTGAGGATCAGTTGAATTCTGCTGAGATATTTTCATATTTTGATAGAAAGCAAGTATTGCAAATTTTTCCAACAAGATATTTGTGGTTTCCAGTGTTTGCCTCATTCTTCTACAAAGAATGAAAATGTCAAAACATCCTGCAAGATAAAATACCTTTATTTTACTTGTCATACTTATTAGTAATGGAGGAGCCTCAGAAATCTCTGTCTACTGTCTGAAGTATGAGGTACGATCACCTAAGTTTAAAGACTATAATGAGACTTCCAATAGGAAATCACTGGAAGTGCATGACAGCTGTTGGAGTGCACAGGTGCTGTGTAAAATTGCCAGGCATTTCTACTGAAGCCTACTGCAGTATGTTAACCCTTCTTCATGCTTCTAGCAGCAAACAAGCACAACGTAGGCATAACTCATGTTAAACCTTCAGCTACAGAAAATTATGTAAGATAACTTTTCAGCCCACTAGAGCAATGAAGAAATAGTCCCATTTGTCTAATAAACCCTCCTGTGCCTCATTCCTTTTGGCCATGACCTTTTCTTAACTGTTCTCTTCATGCCTTACTCAGAACAAAACACCATGTTCACATTTAAGGATGCTGTTTTGTTTCTGAATCAATCCCCCATATACTAACAACTTAGGGAGTTATTTTGATACATTTCTGTGTCAGAACACAAAAATCTTTTTACATTTTTATAGAGATGTTACAAAAATAAATTATTTTGGATTCAAAGTAGCAAATAATCTTAGCATATTCAAATGCAGTGTGATGAGTATTCTTCCAAAAAATAAAATAATAAAAAAAGAGTAAATCACCTCTGTGCAATACCTAAGAAGACATAATTTCTTACAGAGAGAGTGAGAGAAAAAGCTATATAGTCACAAATTATTACAGAGGTTTCTGTTACATGTTGCATAACTGTGTTAGCCTTCATTCTCCACTGAGGCATTAATTCTATTCCATGGAAACCTTAAAATTCAGTTATGTTCTGAGCCAGAGTGAAAAACAAGCTTATTAAAATTCTCCATGGGAGGAAAACCCTGGAATCCTTTCACCAAGGTAGGTCAATGGTTTCGCTGAATCCAAAATCTCAAAAGCTCCAGGGTTTCTGCTCCTGGCAGCAACCTTCTCCCTGACTATTATGAGCTTATGGATACTTGAATGCATGGTGTCAAATAACGTTATTTAGTACAGAAAGAACTCAGCACTTTTCCAAGCAACTAAGGTAAAAATAAATCAAATTTACCCTGTTTCCAGAGGAATTTTAGTAGAACTTATTTGCTCCTTTTTTTAATGACAAATCAAAGAAATTAAATTGAAATTGCCCAGATTTCTTCCATCAGCCCTTTCTCAAAGGAACCTGTGTACCATGACTTCTGTCACATATCAGGAATATTGCACAGTCTTTTAAATGAAGTGTGACATGGTTTAAGGACTTACTACTACCTATATGAGACAGGAGACTTTAAAATCAGCACAAATTAATTCAGAAGGTAATTGTTCATAAAATCATAGAAATATGGGCTAAAACAGAAGTAATTTATTACAATTTCTCACTCAAAGTAGGACTACTATCAATACTACAAAGATCACTTTTCATTTGAATCTTTTCTCAGTGTTAGAGATGTGAACCTTATAAATCATAAAATCTTGATAAGGAAACTATAATGGACTTCCAACTTTTCACATATCAGCAGCATTCTCAAACTACTTTTTCTGGCATTATCCTCTCAAGGACAAAACACAAGCACCACCATTGATGGAAAATATTAGTTCCTTTCTAAAAATGCACACATTACAGAACATAGCATTAAAAATATATGAAAGATCATTTAATGTATGCTTATATGCAACATAAATTCTTACTTATTAAAATAATAAAAGATAAGGTAAAGTCTTTGTTGTGCTGTATTTATGTTTATTGTAAAGGTATTCTGTACTTCGGAAGGTGCAGTGGTTGCCACGGAAACTAATTTTTAGTCTATTGCAGAGTAAATAATTCCATAAATCTACCTTCATATCCACTTCACAGGTATGATTTCCTTTTATTATTGGGATGGGAGAGGAGAAAGGGATAAATTTTTTCCTCCCTAGGTATTTTTTTTCCATTTGTAGTTTTTCAGTTTGTCTAGCAATGTCTTTTAGAAAAACAGAAGTAATTAAGAAGAGAGGAACCCAGATCTTGCAAAGTCCATGTCTGATCAAATCAAAGTTTCATGAACTTATGGAAAATCATTTATTTTTCAGAACTTCATCGCTTCCATAGGTAGAACACAAATAAAGGACTTACTAAATGTAATTCTCAGTAGGTTGGGAAGCCGAGATAATTATTTTTGTAAAATGATTTAAAATACTGTAACTAAAGGTGTTGTATAAGCTCAAAGTACTACTGCTATTCTGATCATTGCTACCATTTATAACTGTGTTGGGATCAGAGAAGCTCATTTTTATAGAAAAGTTTTCACATGAATTTCACACTTCCTGGGACCTGCATATCATGTATCACATACCAGTATTTTAATTTTTCAGCTTTCATCCAGAATGCAGCCTTGTACTTAGTAAAAGGGCCTGTGATGTTTCTTTGGTACCCAGAGGTGTTTACAATGAGAATGTAATTGATGGAATGACACTAAGAACTCCATCTTTATTGTTTTATACCTTTACATGCTATTGTGCTACTATCTGTGCAACACCATATACATTATCCATGTTATCTAAAGGAAAAACTACCTTTCTTTTGTGCTCAGTTTTCCTTTTCTTCCAGAACCGAGATTTTCACTTTACCCTTTGCAGCCTATCTTCTGCAACATCCATGCAGAGCTGAAAAGTAGAAATCCCAATTCCATCAATAGTACTAAAGCGCACTGGAGCTAACAGTTTCAGCTAACTGTGAAGGAAAACTTAGCCAGGGCCAGAAGAGTAAACACTGCTTCAGAGCCTACCTCCTCTGTTTAACTGTTTTTCCTGGCAGGACATGGCCACCATGCTAATAGGGAGGGAGGCTGTCAAGCAGTGTCAGCTGAGTGTTGAACATGGCTGCGTCCAGCAACGTTATTTGTGGAGTTCACCACGGAGCCCCTTCAAGACTTCTTGCAGTAGAGGCACATTTGAACTGTACACTGAGGAAATGGATGACTGTAAGGAAGAGGGGAGGAGAGGTTAAGGAGTTTCTGACGCCTGAAAGGGAAAGAGGAAGGGGGGAAGATAGGGAAGTTTGTGGAGAATTGGTGTCACTGCATCTGTCAGGAATATGAGTGATACGAAAGAGGAAACATGGAATGGTGCTGCTGGGAGTGGATCCTTCACCAGCCCTAGCAGCATCTGTCTGTCTGCATCAAGTCTGCTGGCTTTTCCTAGTGCTCTGACATAACAAAAACAGGCAGCAGGGCCAAGGCCATTTTGCTGTCCCCAGGGTTCTGCTGCCCTGGAGAGCTATCTACCTTGGCCACGATGAGAGCCAGGCCAAGCTTAAAAACAGCAAAGCTGCAGCTAAGGCAATTTTATGCAATTACATCAACATCAGAATCATAGAATATCCTGAGCTGGAAGGGACCACAAGGTTCATAGAAGTCCACCTCGTGGCCCTGCAGAGGACAGCCCCAAGAATCACACCAAGAACACCGTTGTATGCAGATACTGCAGATTTGATGCAAAGGAGGACTACCAAACATCTATGAATATCAGGAAGGCCTCCATGCGGAATCAGACAGAGATATCACTTTACACACAAGCAAAAGTGGCTAGTGGATATAAAACTATATAACTATATTTTTTCAAGAGCCCTGTCTCAGCTCAAATGAGCATAGCAATGCCTCTAAATTCATCTTATGAGTGATATAAAACAGTATTTTCAAGTTTGAATTGAATTGAGACTTCTTTATTTTGATTGCTGCTAGAGCTAGATCTGTCTCTGCCTACTGTTTGTTTTCATGTATTTCCTACTCAACCAAAAATTGCTTTAATTTCGAGGGAAAGTGTAAGTGCTCAGACTTTAGACAGATCATACATGCACTCGAGTCTGACAAAAGTGGTTTAACTGCTTCACTTTTGGCAACTATGTTCCAAACAAAAGCAAGGCTAAAATTTCATTTTTTGAGATACCTCCAGTGGCTGCATTAAATCACACTCCTCAGTTTAGTGTTTCCAAGAAATATTATTGTCCTTATACAGAATTTATAGACTTATTCGGAATAATCAGGGAAAAGAAGACTACCATCATCATGTTTTCTGACTTGTTATGAATTTATCCATACACTAATTCCACAGAAAGCACATTTCCTTTTCTGATGACAGCAAAGTATTCCTCATGTATTTAATCTGAAAACTTGGGCATTCTGGGAATGTCTTGTTTGTTTAGCCCTGACGTTCTGAATGTTTTGGGTAAATAGCAAAGGAATCCAAATGCAGCATTTGGTTTCAGCGAAATACAAGAAAGAAAATGTCCACAAAAGGAGATTTTATATCTAAGTAATTTCTATTCTTACAAGTCTTCAGACCAACATCGACATTTCAGAGCTTTCCAAATACATACACCCTCGAGCAAAAGAACTATCACACAACTGCAAAGCTGCTACAGCTGATATCCATCAATAATCTGCAGATTCTTAAGGTACCTCCTGTTTCTGTCTGTTTGCTATCCTACTCCATCCTCTACACTTTTCAAAAACTAGGGTGTTTAATATTAATGCTGTTATAATGAATGTACATTTGTGAAGAAACATTGGACTGAATCATACCGCTTATAGAAGTAAATATAACATGATACAGTATAACTTAAACTAAATCACTCAAAAGAATGTGAGCAAATGGAAAGGTATTTTAGAACTCCCTAGCTCTTTCCTTAAATTAGGCTTCACACTTAAAGGCATCCAAAATCATGAGATTCAAGAAAATGTTTCTTTCATGTCCGTTTTAAGACTGCAGAGGCCTGTAAAAATACTATTTAATTTGGCAGATTTTCTCAGACATAGTTTCAGTTACTCAAAAATTCATGCAAAAATGTCAAAACGAGTGAATTTCTTGATATGTACAAAGTATAAGGTACAAAAGGAAAATCAGAATTGCAATCAGATGAAGCAAACATTTTTATACCTGTCTCTGTAAACTAGAGAAATTTGATTTTGGCATGCACTCAGGCATCTGATATCCTGAAAACTTCAGAAAAATACATGCCCATTTTCACAATATAGTTTTACTGACATGGGGGAAGACATGAATTCTGTTTTTCCTATATTTTCTGCTGTGTAAAATGCACTACTGTGTTCAGTTTACTGAAATAAAATGTCCAATATCATTTAATATTGTATCTGCACTGATTTTGGTTTGTTTTTTGGGGGGGATTTGTTTGGTTGTTTGGTTTTTAATGCAACATTTTTATGTTGCAGAGAAATGTTAATTCACTGTAAAATTCTTCACTCATCTTTCATACAGTTTTTCAGCAACAGTTGAAAAATTGTTCACAAAGGAGTTAAATAATAAGAATCTACTTCATATTGACAACAGAAAACACAGTAGAATTTGGTATCTGGTCTTTATTGTAAGCAGCAGTTTTGTGGGAAAATAAACAAAGGGCAAGAAGACCATGATTGAAGGAAAGGAAGCATTTACTGAGATAGGTAACATTTAGAGCATTTAGAGACGTTTGTTTCCCCTAGAAATGACATGCTTTGTACAAGGCTTTTATAGACTTCCCTGAAAAGTCCATAAAACAATATAGTTTAAATTATGGGTCATTATTGTTTAATTTTGCAAATAGATAACCTAAATGTCTAAAGCATGTTTGCACTGGTTTTTGTTCAAGAAATTCTGATCAATGACATTGATTTTGAGGACACAATATGTCAGTGTTAAACTGCAATCTCCTTCTAAATGCACAGTTACAATGCACATTAAATAAATAAACCCAGAACCCAGTATCTTGCATAACTTCATTGCCTCAATTAATCAAACAGCTCAATGTCTCTAATTAACATTAGTGTACTATTTGGTTTTAGGACAGGGTCATCATTTTGAGCTGACTCACAAATTGCAGACAAGAGCACAGGCTTAATGCTGATCCCACTTAAAAACTCCTACTTCTTTCCAAGCAGGAAGTCATGCCAATCAGCCACAGGTTCAAAAGCTCCCCTTCAACTACAATTTCAAGAGTATATATATATACACATAAAAAATAAAATGGAATAAAAATTCTAAGACAATCTATTCATCAAAGACAATATCTATTATGTCCATGTTAAAATACACAGGATATACAAGACTGGGTTTTTCTTTGTAGTTAAAAAGTTCTGTAAAGCAGGGGAGATCTAATACAATTTTCTTCCAGCAGCAGATGAAGCAGTCAGTGACTTTGTTTTCATCCAAAAATGTCCCAACTGTTCAAGATGGCAACATATTTCTGTAAAATCTATTACTGAAATCACAGCTGGTTCATCAAGAAAACATTATCTCCATCCAGCTGTGTTTTCATTCTTCTTTGTGACCTCCCCTTATTCATTTCCCTTAAGACATGTAAAGCCAGAACTCTACTCCATTTGCCAAGTCCCATAAGTCTTAAAACTCTGGTCATCCTTTTGCATAGATACCAGCTTCCTTGGACATATAGGGCATAGTTTTGTCTGCTTAAAGAGTTTCAGTTCTTACATTTGAGTGTGCCATCAGAAAATGCACATGGATTTCACTACATAGTATAGCAGTGGTTATATATATATATAGTATATATACTATATATACTATATATACTATACGTAGTGTATATATATATATACACTATAGGTTGGGGGATAAGGGTAGTAAGATGTCAGCTATATTATGATTCCTATGTTATTGTATTTTGTTTTAATTTAATTTTATTTTTACCTGTAATTCTGTATTCTTGTTCAACTCAAAAGGGGGTTCTTATTCCTGCCTAGATTCAGACTCTAACATCCCTTCCAGGGCCCTGTTCAGCAGAAATACAAGAGCCCATAAAATATTTTTGTCTGAGTGAAGCAAGAGGACAAAACAGGGAGAGAATTTTGTGAAGTTGTTATATAAAGTCATGGTACTTAAACTCTAAGGGCAAAATATTAGTGTTACTATAAAGAGAAATAAGTGTTAAGGAGTTATTCAATATTGATGGTGCAATTTTGTTTGTACTCATAACCACTTTTCTGTCTTTTTGTGGTCTTGGTCAGAGAGCAGGATATCTTGATCTATTAAAAATTTTCTGTTGTCTGTTTAATAAAAGATTTTGTGGCCAATCAAAATAATAAATATATTAATAAGTACTCTGGTCAACATTCATTGCACTGGGAATCAATCTGTTTCTGGAACACTAGCTGGAGGTTTTTTCCAAACCTTCAGCTAAGGGAAGATCTAGAAGTAAGCCTTATGGGAAATATTTTTATTTTTGTTTGCACTCTGCCTGCAGTTCATTCCTGAGACACGTCCAAGACATGGGAAAAGAAACAGCATCTCAGAGAAAGAAGGAATACGCAAAGCTACAAATACTTCTCTAGGGATGTTGTTCCTCTGGTCTACTGGTTTATAGATTTATGTACAGAACTGTCACTCTCCTAACTGAACTGATAGATTTTCCTTTTATGCCTGAACACTGAACAGAGATAAAGAGTCAGGGTAATACATATCTTTATTCCTTCAAACGTTCTGGATTTTTTTAACAAACACATTTGAGAAGGAGAGTTCACCAAACCTCCAGATACAGCAGACTCACCTGGGAGTCCATCTATTTATCATACACCACTTTCATCACATTTATGTAAAGTGACAAAATTATACACAATATGGAATCACTGTGATTTGCATCATTATTTTTTTTTAATTCTGCTACTGATGCACGTTTCCAAAAGCTGGCTCAAGGGAGCCTACTGACGTCTAAATTTTTGCTATTCCTCCATAGTTATGATAGCAGCAATTCTCCATTCCACACAGTTTCCTGTTCATGAATAGTTTTTGTGTACTCCTTCCATTTTCCTTCCCACTGCCCCACACTTACTAGAGCTTCAGTGATTCTAATTATTGATTTAGCCACCCAAAGTACAAAGCCCTAGTGCCCAGATGAAAATGTCATAACTGACTTATTCTTTCTGGAAAAGCTACATAGATGACGTATGCAATAACAGCCCAGGTTTGCCAGTAATGTTGCTTTATCTGCCTATTTATCTACTTCCAGAATTCCAGCTGTGATCCTTCTATATAGATATTGGTAAAATGCTCCAAACAAATGACTGTCTGAAACATCAGGTATTTTTCATGACCTCTCTTCTGTTTGGTCTGTGTTTTGCTTTCATATGTGTGTCACTCACTACTCCAAAACACATCATCATGTTTAATTATCTAATGGTTTAAAACACTTTCCAGCCCAGACAGACTTGGACAGATTCTTGAGAAAATTTCCATGAATTTATATTCTCACTTACCTGAGTACTATGGTTTGATAACTTTTGCCTCCATTCGATCAGCTTTTACTAGTTGCTATCATACAGGCTTATCTCATCTCATCTCAGTAGCTACAATATTCATAGGAGACAGTACTGAAATGAACTGCAAATGCATCAAGATTTATAAGTGCTTGTAGAACATTTCCTGGATTCTTATTAGATTGACTGGCAATTGTTAGGTGAATGACTAAGCCTACGTTTTCTGTTTCCTCCTGCTGAAGCTCTTACATTCTCACTCAATTGCCTTATCTTAGAACAGGGTGACTGCTCTGAATAAGAGACAATATTCCATGTTTGTAACTTTCTTGCAGCAGATAATTGAATTATACTGTGGATTTCATTAGTTTGAGCCAAAGGAGTCCTGAGTAGCATGAGTGCATTCATTAAAGTTTGTGCTGGTTTTGAATGAGATTGGGTAATTTTCTTCAGAGTAGCTGGTATAGGGCTGTGCTTTGGGTTTGTGCTGAAAACAGTGGATTTGTGCTGAACACATCAATGTTTCAGTTACTGCTGGGCAGTGTTTACACTGAATCAAGGCATCTTATTCTCCTCATAGTGCTCTGCCAGCGAGGGGACTGGGGGTGCTCATGGAGTTGGAAGGGGACGTAGCTGGGTCAGCTGACCCCAACTGACCAAAGGGACGTTCCATACCGTAAGACATCATACTGAGTGTATAAAGCTGAAGGAGAAGAAGGAAGGGAGGGATATTCAGGGTAGTAATGCTCCTCTTCCCAAATCACACTTACATATGATGAAGCCCTGGTTTTCTGGGAATGGCTGAACAGCTGCCTGCCCATTGGAAGTGGTGAATGAATTCCTTGTTTTGTTTTGCTTTGCTTTGTGTGTATGGCTTCTGCTTTATCTACCAAGTTGCACTTATCTCAACCCATGAGTTTTCTTGCTTTTACTCTTCTGGTTCCCTCTCCCTTCCCAAAATTGGGCAGTCTGTTAGCAACTGTGGGGTTCTTAGCTACCAGCTGGAGTTAAACCACAACAAAGGCCTACTAATTTATGGTTCCCTTTCTAAAGTCCCTGGACAAACTGCACTATTTATAACTAATTAAAGTTATAGCACAATATGTTTTGACTTGAAAATAGGACCCAACTTGAGGGGAACTGTAAAAGAGATATTCTGAACCCTCTCTTATTGTGATCACTCTCTACTTTCTTTCCAGGAGACAATATAATCAATTGTCAGCTTCTTGGTGCATCTGATGCTGTATCATGTCCAGACAACCACATCCATAATGCATCTTTGCTAAGCAGTAGTGCAGAAGACTTCAGTAGTGCAGAAACACCTTGAGATTATTAGAAACTTCAGAAGACATTTACCAGACAATTCACAGATTACCATAGTCTACTTAATATCGACAGACACTGTCATTAACTTATTTTCACCTTGGGAATCTGTTGATAACCTTTAGATTAAAGAGTGGAAGACACACCAATGAGTACAGCAAAAGGGTACACATCATACTTGTAAAAATGAGGCTAAGAGAAAGCTGAAACTGTGGCTGGGATATGCAAAAACCTCTACCATGCCAGGTCCACAGCTGTGGTTGTCAGACTTTGCTGCTTCCCAACAATCTGATGGCATGTTTCAAAGCTTCTAATGGCAGTTTTGGTTTCAGGTTGAACCCTTACATTTTCAGTTCTCTATATGTAGTGCCGATGTCCAGAAAATTGCCAGGTACTTGTTTCCCTTCCCAGGACCTTGTACTGATAACTTTTGTACTTTTACCAAGTAATATTACAAGAGACTCTCAACTCTTTTGTGCTTCAAATACTGCATCAAAGGAGACTGCCTGGCCTTTTAATGCTTACCACACTTTTATTCACTGTAAGGAACAAGTCACAGTCACACAGGAATGATAACTTCTAATCCACTGAACTAGATGTAATTTCCATTTTCCTCAGAACTTCTACTTATCTATTTCACACAACTTCCAAGATGTCCCAATGTCTCAAGTTTTAATTTCTTCTAGTTTATAGCAACTGCAGGATTCTTTTAAAATCAGAATTGCTAAAGTGTTTACCCATACTAACAACAAATTATAGACATTTAAAAATTATACATGCTGCTAGTCAGACACCCCAGTGATAGGTAAGAATCATTACCCAAAAGATCTTACTTCATGTACTGACTTTCATTGGTTTTGTTTGTAGATATATTTCCCCTTTTGAGAGCTAAAGAATGCTCATGTACCTGGAATCAAGCAATAATATATGTTGCAAAACAAACTGGAGTTCATCTGGCCCAACCACCTAGTTATTTAGACAAAGCAGATCTAACTTCATATCTAAAGTTTGCTCACAGTTTTATCTAGTCAGTCTTTGAAAAATCCAAGGACAGACAACTCACAGCCTCTCTGGGAAACAACAGAGCTCATCATCCAAATTAGAAATTCAGTCTAAGAAATAAGTTTGACAAGAATATTGAGTGATTACACTCTATTCAATTTTTTCAGTCAAAACCATAATCACAGAATCACAGAATCACCAGGTTGGAAGAGAATTCTATGATTATCAGATCCAACCATGTGATGACCCTGAATATATTTTCATAAAGGAATAAATAAAACACTGTCATAGGGTAAAAATGGGCAGATTTGGGATGAGAAAGAAAGGTTCACAAATCACTGGAAATGGACTCATTTCGAAGATATTAAAAGGTATTCAATACAGAACAACATATTCTCTACTATAGCAGACAAAACCTTTCACATGAGTGAAAGGGGACGGGGAAAAGAATATATTTGCAAAATAATGTATAATTTTAGGTTAAGACCAATATATTACAATCAACCTGCTTTCTTCCACATTTTGTGTTGAGGCTGAATATGTCAACAAGATCACATAACTTTGAACTCTCAGGCTGTCATCTGGAAATATTAATTAAGCCAGAAAATATTAAAGCAATAGCCACAGCTTTCAATTCAAAATTATAGTCCTTTATCTACAAAAGTGAGTGAAGGATAAAACCACCCAGCATTATACTTACCAAGATAATTTGAAGTGTAGGGAGGAAAAGACGATGAAGCTTCTTTCCACCTCACAGTTTTACACTTTTTTTTGCATCAGAACCACGGTCTAATGAACACTGATACAGTGACTCTTATTACATTTTGGTGTCAATAAAAAATATCAGTTGATTCAGTAGCTGACAGCATACAATTACATTCCTACCTATAAGTAACTTCTCTAAAAACTTCCTTGTAAGCAGAGGTAAATGATTTCACCACTACAAGAAAAAAAAATCTAATTTTCCCTTGTAATTTCCTGACAATATTAGAGGAAAGTATTTATAAACCAGCAATACAGTTCTGCAGAATTAGAAGGAAAAAAGAGCTGTTGCTGCTGAACTTTAAGATCATACATCCAGTAAAAACATCTTTAAAAATAGCAAGCAGCATAAATGAGATCACAGATAAAGATAGAATGAGTTGCAAATTATTTTTGTAAATCTCTAAACATAACTTGAATGAGTATGCAGTTTCATTCATCAGATAAACTTATGCAATACCTTGTTTTCTAAATGGTCTATAAAACAAATATCTGACCACAGTATTAAAAAAAACAAACCCAGAAAACAGTTGTTTACTAGCAAAAAAGTACCAATTTGTACAGCATTGCTTATTTATTTGGTCATAAGTCATCTGCAGAGAAAACTCATCTGTATGACACATTTTTAACACACTTTTTTATTAACAGGCACCTCTCTCCACTCTGGGGATTTAACTGGCCTGTTCATGTGTTTCATGTGCTTCCATGAAGGCAAACCAATAAACAGGTCATATATTTTAACTATGAATATCTTACAAAATAATTAACAGGGAGATATTATTTATAAAGCTTGGCTATAAATCTTAATTATGATTTCTGTTGCATAAACTTCATAGATACCTTTCACAAGATACTAAGCTGGGCATATTGATGTTTTCAATTCCCTCTATCCTATCTAATTTCTAAATTTTGTTCATCTCAGCCTCCTGGAAGAGCCACTGACCATTTTAAGTTTATAAAACCATCTATAAAGGGTACCAGAAAAGGTGTAGATGCATTTTAATATTTGTAGATGAAGGAGAATACTTCAAAATGATATACTTGTTAAGAATTAATAAAGCTATTCCACATTCAAAGGACAATGTTGTTATCTGCATTACTTACTGGCTGAGTTAGACATCTTGCTGCATGTTTATTTTATTATAAAGTTAAAAGCGTAGAAAATAAGTAGTCCAAGGGAATTCACTTTTTAAGAACCTGAAATTACAGTGACAAAGAAAAATGAAACAAATTTGAAAGAATTTGAATTAGGGAAGAAATATATGATTGATTTATTACAAGAGAAAATAGCATGCATAAACTTGGGCGATGAAAGTGTTTATGTACTTATACACATGAGAAATATTTCTATCACTTAGATTAAGGTTTTATTGGCATTTAGAATCGGCTGATGCTATTTGGTTTACTCTTACAACAACACAGAGGTGGAATCAGTTCTAGGGTGTTTGTAAGATTTCGAATATTTTATTTTTCTGTTTTATGGAAGAAAAATGTTTTAGAAAGGAAAAAGTATATTATTTGTAACCCTAGAATAGATTATGGCAGAAAATGCATTTGAATGAGCTATGGAACAGTTGAAATAGTATTGAGACATGAACAGAAAATTTCTTTTTGACCAGTAATGATATTAATAACAGTTGTGATACTACAAAAAAAACCCCCAGACTCTTCTGGGTAGCCATGTGTAATAAAAGGTACAGTATTTGCTATCTGAACCAAAGAGTGTTATATTTATCACTGAATACAATGCTATATCACGAAGCAAATGCAAAGAGCCTTACAGTAAATGCAAGACATTTGTCAAGCATTTGATTTGCTCTGTCATTCATAAAGAGTGACAAATAAAGAAACCTTTTTGAGGCATGGTCATCTGATTTCCTTCTTTTTCCTGTACCCTCAGAGCTTCTAGATTATTTGGTAACTCCCACCCCTTCCCTGCACATACACAGTCATTTCTGAATATATTAAGCAGAGGGAAATAATATCTGTCCTAAATGACCAGGTTGGGAAAGGTACTATTCAATTTCCTGAGACCTCAGCTTCTCTGATAAGGCTCTGATTACTGAGCAGTGTTGGTCAGAGTATACCTGGCACAATGGAACAGCAGGGCTTCCACTACAAAAATGTGTTTACAGAAGGTCTTAAAAGCAGAAGTATTTCAGGAAGTCAGTCTCATTTCCCACCAGCATGCCTGCCAGGCTCAAAAGGATCCAAAGCAGGAGAGCCCATCACAGCCCAGCCCAGGGAGAGAGAGTTTTAGAGCTGCAAACCCTCACAGACCCCAACAGCTGAAGGTCTCCATTTCCCTCGACAGTGACTTGTCCACATAACTTTGACAATAGCACCTTCCCACTCTCCAATGGCAGAAGAAAGAGAACATCAAACCTTGAAAAATTAAGTGATGGATTTGAAGTTAAAACAGATATTGTTCGGTTGGTTAGTCAAATTTTTATTACTCATTGGGGAAGATCCCAACAAGAGCTAACTTTATGCTAAAATGTCTCTGAAAAACAGTTAAACTAAAAAACCTACCCATTGACTCTGACAGAGTTTCCAGAAATCAAATATATTACTGAAATATTCCTTTGGAAAGAGTTATTCTAAAAGCCAGAAGTTTGAGAGAACTTTAATATGCTAACCATGAACAAAAGAAGGAGCTCTGAAAGAAGAAGGTACTGATGGTCATCAGTTCTTGTGAAGTTAAACACGTTCTCTACTCTGGAGGAGTCAAAGTTCAAAATAATGAAACTTATAATGACCCTAACAAAAGAGAAAGCTATTAAGACACAAAAGTCAGAATGTTGTCATTTGCAATTTTATTTGTAAATTATCCACAATACTACATAACTGATTTACTTGGAAAGCTACACATAATGAATATTTCCCAGTACTCTCTTTAGCACCTTTTCTCTCATCAACTTGTCAGGAATTTATGTAGGGAACATTTAATAATGATAAAAGTGATGTTTTGCATAATATTCCTATGCTACAAAGAGAGACCTCTGTTTTGACCCTCCTCTTCTCCCCCTTCTTCAGTATTTTGTATTCTCTTTTATCTCTTTGCTATTTCTCTCTGTGATCAGCATTTTATCTTTCTGTCAGATGCCTTTTAGAGGCTGCAGAAAATTTTTCTCTGAGAAGCAGACTGAAAATGACTGAGACCTTCTTCAACTAAGCACACATTTAGATGCTGGAATCTTGCGAACATTATCCTTGTCAGATTTGCTTGTCAGATACTATCCTCATCAAACACATGCTCTCTCACAGAGTTAATCCTCTGTAACTCGCTAAAGAGTTTAGTCGATATATTTTGAACTGATTTCTCTCTTATTTAAAGAAAGAGGGAAAATAAGGTAGAGATTTCTTGCTGCTCATCTCTTCCCCCCCAATATTTCTGTCTTCTACTCCATCACTTTTAGAAGAAAAGGATCCCTAGGTTGTTGATTTGATCTATTTGAAAGAAACTTGTCTATTGTGAGGACGTACTGGGCCTAGTTGGGACAGAGTTAACTTTCTTCATAGCAGCTTGATGCTGGTTTAGATTTATGGCCAAAATGAGACAGATAAAAAACCTGTTTAGCTCTTGCTAAGGAGCATTTGCACAGCACCAAGATCCTTGCTGTTTCAGTCTGCCCTACCACAGTGAATAGGTTGGGGCTCATGCAGGAGGTTGCAAGGGAGCATATGACACAAACTAACCAGAGATACTGCATGCCATATAATGGCAGGTTTAGCAATAAAAGGGAAAAGAAGGGAGTATAGGGAGGTTAGCCACCTTTTGCCTAGGAACAGATTGGTCTACCTTTGGGACATGGTAAATGATTGCCTTTGTATGTCTGTTTTCTGTTTTCTTTCTTTCTTCTTCTACTTCACTTATTAATTTATTATATTTTTATCTCAACTGCTGTGTTTTCTTGATTTTACTCTTCTTTCCGTCTTCCCTGTCCCTCTGAGGGTGGGGGAGTGACCTGTGTGGTGCTGAGCTGCCCACCTGTGTCAACCCACGAGGGGACCAGGGGAAAGAAGACTGTCAGATCTGGTCCCCTCCATTTAAGGGTATAGGAAAGGAAAGTATTTAAATGTATAATTAAAGGAAGAAAACAACTATTTCAGTAACACAGTCATGACTGAAACTCCTCATTTTTGTCAAGCCTGCAACAGAAGTTGTTTTCTTGAGCTCTGCCAGAAAAACACTAAGGAACATCATTGACCCTATGGTCACATGTACTTTGTTCTTTTCTCTTTTATCTACAGAAAATAGTAACATGTAATGCTAATGAATAAAAAAATCAGGCCTTTTGTTGCTTAAATTTTGTTTCATATTTTAAAAATGATACAGTACAGTGACAGCTGCATGGGAATTTATGATATATCCTGAAATCATTTTCATAACCAACAATAATCTAAAAAGAACAGAACTTACAATGGCAGATTTGATTAGTATTTTATTAATTTAATAAGGTGAATTAGCAGATGATATGCAGTTTTCCTGACTGTGTTCTATGAACATGTCAATACAATTCCAAATTTCCTACATTGCACACACAAAATTCATTTCTGTAAGCAGTCACAACCATGCACTTTTATCACCATGCTCCTCTGTTGGGCTCTCCTAGTAGTATTCTCATCTCACGTGGCCAAGGAGGGCAGTGGCATCCTGGCCTATACCAAAAAATTGTGTGGCCGCACCTCAAATCTTGTGTTCAGTTTAGGGCCCCTCACTGCAAGAAAATACTTGAGATGCTGGAGCCTGTCCACAGAAGGGCAACAGAGCTGGTGAAGGGTCTGGAGAACAGATTACGCAAGAAACAGTGGAGGGATCTGGGGTTGTTTAACCTGGAGTAAAGGAGGCTCGGGGGGCACCTTCCAGCTCTCTACAACTGCCTGAAAGGAGGGTGTAGCCAGGTGGGGGAACCACCTCACTGCCTGGGAGGTGCTGCCTCTTTTCCCAGGTAACAAGTGACAGGATGAAAGAAAATGGTCTCAGGTTGTACTAGGGGAGGTTTAAACAAAATTAGGAATAATTTCATCACTGTAAGTGTGGTCAGGCTGCCCAGGAAAGTGGTGAAAACACCATCCCTGGAAGTGCTCCAAAGGTGTGTGCACATGGCACTTGGGGACATGGTTTTGTGGTGAACACAGCAGTGCTGGGTTAACGGTTTGGCTTGATGATCTTAGAGGTCTTTTCCAAACTTAGTAATTCTATGATTCTGTGATTTTACACAATTCAACAAAAACTCATCTCTCCTTCATGCTATGGACAATCAAACAGAAAAATCTTCTTCTAGGAAATGTATTGAGTAGATTCTTTACAGGTGAAAATCTCTATCAATAGATTTTTTTAAACAGCTATTACTCAATTTCAACAGTGTATCTATATTAACAAATCTGCAACAAGTTGAAAATAGTAGACAAGTTGGATTGTATCTCCTTTCCACAATGCTCAGTTTCTACCAGCAGCTGAATACCTAGTTAGTTGTTATTTTGTTTTCAAGATCTTAAAGCACATATCAAATGTTCATTAGTAACATAATTTTCCCCCCTCACATTTCTGTCTCAGTGCATTAATATATGCAGATTAATTCATATATAGAGATAATATAATTATGTTAATTTGGGCAATATAGATATATTAACACCCGTCTTACTGTTTCTACTGAAATCTAAGCTCATAATACAAATGCAGTTGTCTTCATAAAACAAAAGTACAGAAAAAGAAAAAAGTTGAGGATCACTGACACTGTGATCAGATCTTCCAGGGTAAATATGAATTTGTTACAGATACTTTTGAAAGACCTTCTGTAAAAAAAAAAAAAAAGAGAGAGAGAGAGAAAAATCCAAGGATCCATCCTACTCTTAAGGTTTGTAGATCTCATGAGAGAGCAACGATATGGTCATTACATGCAATAAAGGCACTGTGTGCGCATTTTTATACAATATAAACATCTTTAATATATGTTTATAATGCTGGATAATAACATTAGTACTCATATGAGTACATCCATAAATTCAAGGCTCTTACTTTCTGAAATGACTTTTTCCCAATAAAAAGCCATTTGAGGGGTCTAGATTCCAGAGAAGACCTAGGGCTATTATGTCCTCTCCTCTCATCTCTTATTTTCTGTTCCCTCTCCTTGAATTGTATTTCATTCTTTCAGATGTGCCAGGACCATTTTGTTTTAAATGACTTAATTTTCACTTTTATCATATGAAATTAGACAGATGGTTTGCAATTACATATACTAGAAGAGATTTAATTCTGAAGAGGAATCATCTGTAAAATAAACTTTTGTACTTACTCTATACAAAACAAATTTAGTTAATAAAGATATCAATATACAAAATCTTTTATTAAAATAGGTCAGATGTCAAAATTCAGGGCTCATACATAGCCAAAACTCCACACTTTTAATGGAGCATGTTGTCTTCAAAGTCTCTAAAAAAAGGTGTTATTACAGTTGCACACAGTCACCTATTTTTGCTTTGCTGTGTTTTTATTAATGTAGGGATAATTTGTTGTTAAGAGTTTTACTTATAAACTCTTTTGTATATGCTAGATATTTCGTTACAAAATTATCTAAAGTGCTGTTTCAGTGAAGTGTCTCAGCTGATCTTTCTGAACATCCTTTGCCTTGAGATTTCTCCTGGAGGAACTACCAGCTCTTCATTTCCAAGAGAGTTAACTAAAAGAAAGGAATTGATATGTAATACTTCTCCCTGCTCATATAAACAATACAAGGACATCAGTATGCAAATAGAATTAACCTCCTAAATAATAGAATTCGAAGACCTAGTCTGGTCACAGTTCACAGAGTTCATTTTCACATTTTCAGCTGACACCTCAGAGGGAAATCAACTTTTGTTTTCTTTTTTTTTCTTTTTTGTCTACCAGATAAAGAAAAGAGTCTGAAGGAGCTTTGTCCATCTGGTTTGATTTTTAGAAATACAAATAACCACAAGTAGCAGAGTGGTTTTATGCTGACTGTATAACTATTCCTGGGATAGTTGGAAAAGCAATGGTTATCCAACATGATGATAAAAAGAGAGCTATACTATTTAAGTTCAAAGAGTAGAAGAATCCTTTAGTTTGTCTTATCTGTATTTCGGAAATGTGTTCTGAAATAGAAATAAAAAACATTCTTTGTATTACTTTCAATCAAGTTTTGCCCTCTAATATTAAATTCCTTGTTGAGTAGACAATTTCAGTTCTTGGGCAGAACTTGATGGCGTCGTCTGCGTTTACAGAATAATGGATTACTCACTTACCGATGAGCAGGCTCGTTCATGTTCATTTGATGTCGAGTTAAAAGCAAATTTTCCAGACAAGCAAAAGCTGCAACTGCCAGAGCTGAAAATTCTGAGAGCATTACACACCAAGTGTTACCACAGCACTCTCTGCCAAAAACAGTGCAATATTTGTGTTCATTCATATCTGTTGGAAGCTAAAGACAGAGCACAGCAAATTCTTATTCCTCAGAGAACATTACCTCATCAATTATTTCTAGGAGACTTTCATATCAGTTACATTTTGTGTCCATCAAGTTTCTTAAATTAAAAAGATCCAGATAATCTGTGGACACAGCCAAACTGAGACTAGCTGCTCATGAATATATTCCTTAATAGTCATCCCTCTCCAGCAACTACTTTCCTTTTGTTATGCAGCTTAGGTATCTGTGCTATAATCTATTGGATAGCAACACACATTTAGGAATACACTAGTGGATCATTAGAGAATATTAAACACAAGAGTAACCAACCTCAGTAAATGAACTGGCCCAGATTTTTCTTTCATAGCTCAATTTCGATAAGCACTAAAAGTAGTTCAAGGAGAAAGGAGCTGAGGTTTCCACAATACCACAGTAGATTAAATTACTTCAGATGATTGAATATACATGAAAATTTTCAAAAAGGATTAAATTATGTGCTGTATGAGACATGCTTTTTAATTTCTAAGTATGATGAAACTTGTTAACCCTGAAAATTTGCCATAAAGGGCATTAAGGTCACAGGTTAGAATTTGTAAGTAAGGCATAAGAGAGCTTCACAGACTGTACTCCTTGTAGGAAGTGTAACAGCAAAATTTACATGTTCTTGCAAAAATAAACACTTTTGTTTTCTTTTGGTTGCTGGAAGGAATGAGCAAATAAGATGTGATGAGTTCCCACAAAGGAAAATGTAAAGTCCTACATCTGAAATAGAATAACCCCAAGCAAGGGCAACAGCACACTGAGTTGTATCGACAAAACCATAATCTGATTGAGCAGGGTTAGCTGCATGCAAGTAGCTTTGCAAGAACTGTTCCACAGGAGATTTCTTCTAATCTTATGCTTCCCTATATTTCATTTTCACAGTATTCATCATAGTAGAATGAGGAGCTAGTGGTATTTTCTTCCAGAACAGGGGAGCTTTCCTGTCTTCCCCCTGGAGCTTTCATCCTGCACTTGGATCTGTGATATGGCATCAGTTCAATCCCAGGACAGCAAAGGATCACACTTGTAATTGCTAAGGTGGAAAAGAAGAATGCTTCCCTCCAGAGAGTTCAGTTTTTCTCTTCTAGACTCATATTTAGGTTTTATTTGTTTTTCAAAATGACTGTAATGATTCTTATTAGTCATCATATAACGCAACATCAGGGGACATAGGAAATTAATTTTCAGTGTCAGAAAAATGAATGAATTAGGTAGCTGTGAAATCTGTAAGGAGAAAGAGGATGGCTCATAAATTATCTTTTTATGAAAACAAGCACGCATGATCCAATAGCCAGACTGAAGTTATGTAGGTGATAGAGAAAAAAACTCAGCTGAACTGCACCCACAAAAGTTGTGTATGGTGAATGTAGCATCAACAGATGCCTGTGAAGCTTCATTAATTCTTCTTACAAAAGTGCATAGATTGTCACAGCTCTGTTGCTGAGACCAACATGTTCAAGATGTTCTGACTCCTCACTGACTCACTGAATATTCCTGTTCCGGTGCCAAAGCAGAGATTTCTCCCTTCCAGAATTTGTAAACTCTGTGGAAGAGGCATATGTCAAAAAGTCTTAAACATACATTAGGCTCTCATTTCTACCTTTTGCCCTCTTGGCACAGCCCAGCAAAAACATAAAGGAATTTCTAAAAAAAGAGAAAATATTTGGACTTTGAATGCCAGTAGGCTCAAATGTAAGACAAAGCTTACAAATGAACAAGTAGATGACATCTTTGTGCAAAGATCCCCAAAGAAATCTCCATGGCATTAGCAGCACACATTTCAGGGCTAAAATCTTTTTGTCATCTTGTATAACCACTCTGAATGATGCATCCAGAAACCAACATTGCATGTTTAGTAAAAGAGTTTTAAGTTCTTCAGAGGTTTTCATGCCAGTCAGCTCAGCACACACCATAAAAGCATTTACATAAAGAGACCAGTCTCCTTTAGATCTAAGAGAAAGGAGGTCTCAGAAGTCTTGGTTCTCAAGCCGAGAACTCACTCGAGCCCACCTCTCACCCTGAGTAGACTCCTTATGGATACATCACAAATCAGTAACAACTGAGAAATATTTTATTTTGAATCAACTAAAAAACTAAGCAATAGATCATTTCTGGGAAAAGAACCATCTTTCCTTTGAAAAATATAGCCCTCTGCAGTTTAATATTTCTTATTATCCTTGCAACTCTATCTAAACTTAGTAAAAATTCTAGTCTAGAAGGTCACACATTAAAATGTGCAACAAATATTTATTTATAGATTCATATAACATGCTCACTAAAGCTAGCAGAAATCTGTAAAAAAATCCTTGTTAGAAGATTTGCATATATGGAAGTAGACTGTTCATTAAGTTTGCAAAATCAGATCATTTTGTTGATAAGTACTTGTACATGCAGATTATGAACCAAAGTCTACATCTGGCTCAAAATAGACAGGGTTTTTTCCAGTTTATTTCTGTAACTGAATATAGTGTTTGACTTTATGCAATATTTGTCACAGGCTTTGGATGATCACCAGCAAAAGGATTTCCATGGCATCAGTGACAAAATAGTTTATTTCTATAGGAAGAATTATAAATCAGAAGCTCACAAGTACCCATACTTTAAATTGATTTCAACAATGCAGCTAGGATACTGTAGAAAAACACAGCACACCATCTTCTGAGCTTTTTCTAAATTATATATAATTACACATGGCTGGTCTTTTAAGGGATGCATTATTAATTTTTTAGGTAATTTATTTAGTTAATATTGGTAATAAAGACTTGCAGCAATCTCATATACATACAATATAATAATATTAAGCTCATCAGAATAATAGTTTTAAAGATCATTTTATAAGCAGCAGCGTGAAAATTGCTACTAAGGACAGCAGTAGGATTAACAATAGCAACAGATCAGAGAAACAGAGAAAACCTCCACAGGACATAGCAACAAGCTTGTGCTATTTGCTTCTGGAGACTTATCAGTGTGCCTCACTGATATCTCAGGCAACAGAACTGTCGCCTCTTTTGGAAGCTGAGACTGCAAGATCTCGTAATGTATTTTGTATGAGGAGGGGATCCCCAGCCTTATGCTACCTTCTCAGAACTGCACCAAGTTTGGGTGGGGGGGGGGGGGGGTAAGAAGTTTCAGACAGGAATGTTCACCCAGGATTTTCAGGAAATAAGTTACCACCTAGAATACCTGTGTAGTGCCAGTTTTTTTGAAGAAAAAATCAGCTAAAATACGTTACTGCTACTTGTATAAATATACCAGATCAAGCAAAAATCATAAAGTTTACAAAGTGAAGTCCTTATATAAAAAAAAAAAAACTGTCAAAAAATTACTTTTGTATTAATTTTTCTACACATGATCTTTTCCTTAGATTCTAGTTCCAACATAAGCAAGGAGTGGACAAAAACAATGGCAAGGGTATAGTCGAAGTGGTAACAGAGGTGACAAAGAACTGTGAAACTGGAAGAAGAAACCAGATGCAGACAGTCACTGCCAATTTTCACTCAGGCATCAGCAACATCCTAAACTGCTCTGGCCCAGTCATGTGAGAGCTTCATTATATTATCATGTTGAAAATGGAAACAAGATAAACTGATCAGTTTCCAGGATTAGGACAAGTCCTAAAAAAAAATGTCATACTACAAGCATAGAAATAAGAAAATTACAAGTAAAAAACTTGGGGTTTTTTAAAATTTCAGGAGAAGTTGTTCATTCAAGTCACTCAGACCACTTTTTCATTCCTGACTCCCAGGTACCCCACCTCCTTTATTTCTTGTAACCAACTTGTTTTGTTTGAAAAGTAAAGAGGTGAGAGAATAAGCAAAGATAAACACCATGGTAAGCTGACAATATTCTGTCAAGAGCAGTGAAAAACCTGTTATCACAATCCAGTTTTCTAACTGATTTTACTGGCTGATGGATCTCAACTCTAAAGATGGATAAAGGATTGATTCCCCTTCCATCATCACACAGAAGTACAGAAATCTGCTTTTAAATTAATTATTCAGTAAGTTGATGTTTACTGGGGTGGTTCTTTTTATGGATGGGTTTTGGTTTCTTTCCTGTAAGAAATACAGAAGACTCTAATTGTAGTTATTTTCAAATTTGAAAATATTAATATGTAAGATGTTATGATTATATTTGAATCCAATTAATATGATTGTAATAGAAGAAAACGTGCCAAAACTTAACACACAAAAAGGAAATTCTCTCTAGGTTTAAGGAAATAATCAATTTGGTAATATATGTACAACCTCACAGTCGTTCCTAGTCAAGTTGGAATTTAAAGCAATGCAATCTTTTTTCTCCTTTTCAGTTACATATATTTTCACAATTCTCTAGAGATTATGCTTTTATTTCCTTGTCCCAGTCAACCCAAAGTCTGAAATATCCAATTGAATTAAATATATGTATAAAGATTGCTTCATCCGTTAAAACTGAATTCTAAATCTGGCAGTGGCTGATTAGAGAAAGACTCCAATTTTCAGTGTGGGGACTTTTTTGGTTGCCTTTATTTTTTATTTTTAATATTAAAAGTACAAATACTGGTGGGGGTGTTTTGGCTAATATTTCATAAAATTATCAGCCTTGAAGAAACATTAGTTGTGCAGTAGTGGCGTTACAGGAATTTGAAGATAATACCGTATTGGGTTGAGGCAAGGAGAGGGAGGAATACAACAGTATTCAGTGAAATTTATAACAATGGCAAATCCTGAAAGTGGTTTAGAGTTATACATAGCAAGGTCCTTATAGCCAAATTGTTTCAGGTTATACAATACTCAAATACATGGCTTTTATTTCTAAACTGTTTTGAAGATGTGACAGCTAGGCTGTTATGCATTCATAGAGAAAAAATTAGTTTTCTGATATATGATGTTTTATTCTGGACGTAATTTCATAAACTCCTTCTTTCAGTACATAAGTAAGTTTTAAAGCACAAAACTTTTGTTGTTGTTTAATGTCTAATAAGAACTCAGATATTAAGTGAATTTTAGCAATTTTAAACACACTTTATTTCTGTCCCATGAGAAAGTCCAGAGTCAACACTTATCAATCTACCTCTCTATGAAAGAGTGGATGGCCGGGGGGTAGGATATTAAAGTATGGACACTTTTAATAAATTTTACTGAAATATGTTTTATTTTGGTTGTAGACTGCTGAAGTAAATAGAAGTTAAATACAGGCAGTACAGAATTTAAGCAGGTGCATATACACCATGTTCTAGCCTTCAGAAAAACATCCTTGTAGTGCACAAAGGTCCTGATTTTGTACTGCCTGTTGTACTAGACACAGAAGAGTTCACTAGGACATAAAGGTTTAAATTTTACATGTCATCTTTAGCTCATGATTCTTGCAAGCTAACTGAGAAGTAGAATTGAAATGGGGCACCACTATGAAATACTGTAAACATCACTTCAAGGAAATGTGTGCACAACCCATAAGCTACCATTGGTCTTTTCTCTCCCACTTTTATGAAAGGGTATCAGGAACAGATGCATTCTAGTATAACATCACAGCAAATACACTGGATCAGGCAGGGATTTTTCAAAGATGACAGAAAGTCATGACAGTAGTTTGACCTTATCACAGCGTATCTTCCTCAATATGACTTTTTATACCTTTGCATTTTCAGTTTTCTCTTACTTGTTTGCATGGGATTTTTAATTAACTTTCAGCAACATTCCACTAGCATGAAAGTTACAGCATCTTCCATGCAGTCTCAGCAAGGGTAATTTTTGTTAGGGTCTGTTTGTTGATTTTTTGTTTCCTTTGGGGTTGGGTTTTTTTTAATTTGTTTGGTTTTTGGCGGTTTTCTTGGGGAGGAAGTAGTTATGGGGTGGTAATTTTCTTTGCTTTGTTTTTTAAATGCAAAATTGTCTTCTGAAGCTTCAGGCCCAAACAGAAACTTATGAAGATTACTGACATTTTGCATCAGTTTCTCAAGCACCAGCAGTGTTAAGACACCAGCTTGCTGAGAGCTTTAACAAGCCAAGAACTAGCAGCAACCTCAGGCTCTGATTTAGCAGATATCTTACGCAAGAGTATTTGCCTTGGCCTTATCAAAACTCTGGTCTTTCACTAACATTTTGCACAACAGAATAGATCTCTTTAGCAAAAGAAAGGAAAAAAAGCATCTCCTAATTTTTAATATTTTTTGGTTTGGTTTGGTTTATTTTATCAAGGAAATAATGAAGTCTCTCATGTAAGTATCCAGATTGGCAACATTAGTATAAAACACAATGCCTCTGCACATGATTGCGGTTATCTGTACTTCCCTAATCTGATTCCCATGGTGATTTATGCTTTCAGTTCCCACAGTGCCAGCCATGCCTTGAGACCTTCACACAAAAAGGACAGTAAAGAGATGATGGCTTGCATTGCTCTGATATACTGTGTGAAAACACAGTATATCATTCTTTCCACACAATGTGCACAGATATGAGGTCTGCACCATACTCTACACACAGCATGAAGAAGCAACATACTAGACATCTAGCAAGGTCTGAACACAAGTCAGCTTTTTTATTCCAGAAATATTAACATCAAAGTATTCCTGAGTCTGGGGTGCTGACAAACAAGAACACCGCCCAAAGTTGAGACAGATCTTTCTGAAGGTTGGCAAAAGGAATCTGGGGTCTTTTATGCCAGTGCCAAAAGATCTAGGATCTCATCAGATATAATCTGCCACATCTTCTGAAAGTGCAGTGTAGTGTTCTTTAAGGTACACAAAACTGTCTGAAATACCTAGAGTTCCTTAAGACTAACAGTTCCACAGTACATTGATATCACTTTTACTACTAGAATTACACTTATCTAATCTAAAATCACAAAATGGGTGAGTTTGGAAAAAGCTTCCTGAAATTGCCTAGTCCTATCCTCATGCTCAAGGAAGTATACACTACAACTGGTTGTTTAGAGTCTGTCCAGTCAGGTTTTGAGCTTCTCCAAGGGTGGACACTTTGTAACCTTTCTGGAAAACTTGTGCCAGTGTTTGACCATCCTCCCTTTTCAAGCTGAATAATCCCAGCTCTCAGCCTCTCATCCTATGTATGATGCTCTAAGTAACATATCTCGTCTCTTATTGGACCCAGTCCAGTATTTCATGCCTCTTATACCAGAGTGCAGTACTCGATATCACACTTCAGATGTGGTCTCACCAGTCTAAGGAGAGAAGACAGAACACCTGCCAGCTTCCCACAATCTACTGAAAATGCTTTTCCAAATACATCTTAGGATACTGTTGGCCTCTTTTGCTACAAAGGCACGATGCTGTCTCACTGTCTACCCATTTTCCACCATGACCCCCACGTCCTTTGCCACAAAACTCTTTCTCAAGTACTTGACCACCAGCTTGTTTTGGTGCATGGGGTGTTCCTACCCTGCTGCAGGACTTGGACAAACTTCATGAGTTTCCCATTTTCCAGTGTCCCCTGTGTGTTGAAGCCCCTCTATGAATAGAGGCATAACAGTCTGGTCTATCAATTACTCCTCACAGTTTTGGATCATCAACCTGATATCCAAAAAGTGCAAAGTGGAAAACACGAGCAACAAGGAAAAAAAAGGCAGTGTAACATTTGAGAACCTATTTTTAAAAACTTTTTACATCCTGTGACTTCCACTGAATAGAAATTTGTAGTTGAAAATATCAACTTCACACACCTACTTTACCTTGTAACAGAAGAACTTTCAAAACATTTGCAATATAGCAAAGCAAAATTAGCAACCTTACTCAGGGAAGTAAGCACTAGTTGTATTTAAGTTTAGAGAAGAACTTAATGGGGGTTTTTTGCCTGTGATCCACAATATCCACATGATTAAACAGCAGTACCTACCCACTTTAATCAATTTCAGTTAAGTAGCTAGCCACAAAAGATCTAGACTATGTATTTGTCCAAAGGCCATCTGGTCAAATACTGTTCCTGCTTTAGCACTAAAACAGCTGCAAACACATCAGGTGATTAAACTGGGTTACTGAATTTGCATTTCTAACAATTTTTTTTCCTCCCCAACCCAAAAATGTAGTTTGCTGTCTTTCCAAAGAATCAGAAATTCACTTCTTGAGCGAAATTAACACCCATGGGTTCATTATAGTAATCATCAGAGAGAATTCTCATTCAACCATGTCCCACATATGGATATGGTCTGATTGCACAAACTATACTAAAGGTAATTACTCTGATTCAAAAACAATAGCAAGATTGCTGTTAATCATTCTATTGTCTGAAACATCATTTGGTAACAATCAAGGGAAAAGAAAAGACAAGAGCAGAAAAATTATGGAAGGAACAATGACATTTATTAAGCATATACCAGTCATCAACAAGAAACTCTTTTTCTGGTAGCACAAATGTTTAACTCGGTGTAATCACACAACTTACAGAACAACACATGTTATTGGCAAACAAAACCTGAGTGTTATGAGAAGATGCCATGCTTCTGAAATAACCTTCTTTTAAAAAATCCTAAAAAAATCAATAAGAGCATAATGAGGAATGGTGCCACTTTATTTAACAACAGAAATGGAAATAACACTTCTGTGGTGCTTGTCTAGCTGTCAACAGAAAACACTAAAAAAATTCCACATCAAAACATTTTTGTTTTAATTTAGGTCCAACCAAATCGAATTTTTTTGTATTTAAAAAAAATCCATTATGAAACAAAATATTTAGGGCGGTTTTCTTCATATGAAATGCCCAATGTGACCTGATATTGTTTCAATATTCAATGAAGTAAAAGTAAATGTTAACTTTAGGGGCAAGGGGTGGGGGGAGGTGGGAGAAATTTTGCAAAAAGGCTAAAGAAAAGGAAAAAATTCAGGTTAAATAAGGACTCAGTATTAAAGACCACCCAAATACATCAAATAAGCCTGAAGCAAACTTAACCAAGAGAGATTTGTATCCCAACTTCTCACCTGATGATTGTTTTCCTTGTTCATCATACTTCTGAAGAATTTCATCTCTGCTCTTGATTTTAGAGTAGGAACATTTTAGAGTAGGAAAGACTCACTATTAGCATTTCCCTTACTTCCCAAAGAGAAAGAAGTGGAAAGGTCTGTATTAAAGTAACCAAACTCTTATAGAGGATACAAAGTGACTTAGATAAAGCTTGAAATCAGAAGAGTTTACTTAATTCTAATGGGAATCTGTAATAATAATCTTGCTCATATCCCCAACATTTTTTTAAATAAATGCCTTGCATGAAAAATTAATTCTCCTTTCTACCTGTCCCCTCAAATATGCAAGCATTTGATTTTTTGACTAAGATTTAGCTACATACTTTCTGATTGTTAAAAAAAAAAACCAAACACAAACCCTGATTATGTGGCTCATAGCTTTTTATTTTGGAAATTGAGGACAGAGACACAAATGTGTCAGAGTGTATTACTGATTGAAGTCAGTAACTTCAAAATTCAGCAAGTAATTGATGGTAGATAGCATGTTAAAGAAGAGTCTACTCATAACAGATTTCAGCAAACACTAGTTATCATCTGGGAATGGGGTTGTATGTGTATTTGCCAAGACATAAACCCACAGACATATTTACTCATTCTGCACATGTGAATATTATAAATTATTCCAAAAACAATACAGACACTCCCCAAAATAACCACGAGGGATTTTGGGGAGACTTTTCTCTCTTACGTCTAACAGGATAATTGAAAAGTTTCATATTATTAGGTAAAGTTGTGTACCATTAAAATACCCCACAGTGTTTAATATTTTACAGCTTGTTTAGAATCTTAAAAAAAAAAAAAAAAAAAAAAAAAGCCTAACAACAAACACAAAAAAGCCTGACCCACAAAACCACACCCAAAACTACACAGTCTTTCTAGGCTCTTAATAAATGAGACAACCAGTATCAAACTCTCCTTGAAACTTGCAGAATGAAAACAATAGGATTTGGTCTTTTCTGTGTAGTTCAATACTAATGATGTGCTAAAGCCAGATTCACCTTGATATTTTTAATTTTGGAAGTACTTTCATAATGAGGTCAGGTAACCTTAAAGAGTGTGTCTTAAAACACAGTTTATATTCATATTGAACCCTTTGGAATATCAGGGATTTGGTTCTGTATTATATTTAATTCTACTCAGGCATGTATTTCTGTGTGCATGCATGGATGCTGCAGAATCTTCATGTCTTACCAGTTTGTGTCAGGAGATTCTTTCAGCCTACCTTTCTCCACACCTTTCCTAATTTCTCCCTTTCCCAAACTGAATCAACTTAGATAACTTTGAATAATGTTTGTTTAATTCCAGGGTATAATGAAGGGAGCAAGTTACCGCCATTGACTGAAGTATCTTCAACCCCACAATTCCTTATCCAATAGTAATATTCTAAGACTTTATTGAGATATTGAGAACACAGGTGACAGAAAGCTTTAGATAGTTGGCTTACTGTCTGCAGTCATTTGGTGAGATGTACTTTACTTTGTAACTGACCTGAGAGCCAAGATTTGTTCTCTCATGTTTCATATAATGATATTATTATTAAAGCTTAAGTAATAACTTTTCAAATTTGAGGGCACCCACCGGGTTAGATATAATTTTAAGCTCATTAGCATCCTATTCTCATTTTTTCCTGAACTTTAGCATTAACTTGAGAAAGTAATTTAGACTTAGTTAGCCTTGGTTCACTGCAAAATTACAATACTAATGCCAACCTCTCTTGACCATTCTAAGATTATACAATTCATATGAAACATGGGGAGACGTCATAATGAATTTCATTTTAAAAATGAAAAGTATTATTCCCTTGAATCATCACTGAAGAACAGTTTTCTTAAATACTCTTTAGTATTGACCTGGTAATAATCTTGATTACTCAAAAATTCAATCATAACCCCACAACAATATTTCTCTGCAAGCAGATGAGATTTTTCTAAGTTCTGTTTCAAAGAAAGTGACCTCCAACATGACCAGAAATATAAATAGAGGAGAAAAAATATAAACAAAGAAAAGGCTTGCTAATTTGGGAGAAAAAAAATCTTCAAACCTCCAAAATGTTTCAGCAAGCCTAAAACCTACTTTTTTTATATATTTCTGTTTACAAGTAAAAATATATGCCAATTAGAAGTGCTCAGCCAAGATGAAGGCCAGCACACATGTGATTTTCCACTGGCAAAGAACATTAGAAGCACCTTCCACCCGCAGAGCGCCAGAAACAGCAAAAGCAAAGACATGGTCGGACATAAGTAAAAACAATTTAGAAACAAGAAGCACAAGTTATTCTTTTGAGAGTGTCTAAGAGGAAGACCATCCTCTAGAATACTGAGATTTTAATTTGGGCTTTTGAGGTAATCTATTATTTGTTTCTCCCATTTACAATAGCTCTAAGTCCAAGTCCGGCACCTCCTTTTTTTTCGGGTTGAAAAGTCTGGTTTGGTAATAACATGCAATGTTTGACACAATTTTGTGACTGTGCAAAGATGAAGCCTTTCATCTTTGAAGTCTTTGCACTGTCACAAAATGATACTGAGACAGTAGAAAGAAAAGGGGACAAAAAAAAAAAAGAGGAAAAGTAAAACAAACAAGGAAAACATGGAAAAGAGCAAGGAAAGATGGAAATGGATTGGCTGAATAACAACAGAATAAGGAAGGGAATTTCAGTGCTTTAGAGTTAAAAAGATAGAAAAATATTGCTGTTATCATTGTGGGAACCTGTCAGTCAGAGATCAGAAATGTTTGTTGTTATGAGTACAAAAGAGCAAGCATTCAAGCAGGAACTTCAGCACAATAAAATCTAGAGAGATGCTGTATTCAAAACAATCTGTAACATATAAAGGCTTAGGAAAGTTTGCAAACATGAAGAGCTAGATTTATTAATAAAGTATGTGAAAGTTTATTTCAAGTAATATATTACAATGAAAATATATTACTGATTAATTCTTGACCTACATTTTGAAAATTAATATCTTGTTCTTTAGAACTCCAAAGTTTAATTAAATACCCTGATGAGTTTACAGTAGAGTTTTACATTACTTTTTTAGTGTTGAGGTAATAAACCACACTAGTTTTAAAAAGTGGAATGTATAAATAAAACATGGATCCAGAAAATAAAATTGTCCCCTTTAATGTCTAGAAGAAAGACTTCAAAGATCAATATTTGAATCCTTTGAATAGTGACACAGTTGCCATCTGAGCAACGTAATATTGGAAGCCAGATTAACTTGTGCAAACTGATTCAGCATCTTCTAACTAATATAGGGTAAACAAGATTGAAGGGATTAAATCCTTTGTACATAAAATTCTCTCCTCCTCTACCAGCCATGCTTTAAAAAAGAAAAAATCATCTACTCAGTAAAGAAAGAGGTCTATCTATATGCATCTAACTAATCAAAGGTGAGTGAAGTGAGTTACACTAAGCTTTTGACAGGAACATCAGCTGGAAAAGACAATAGCATGTCTCAAACAGAAACAATAGCCCAGCTGGGATATGCTTTACCCTGCATTGGGAACAATTTTAGTTAACCAGTACATCTAAACCATCTGTATAATGAATAGTTGATGGCATATAAATGGAGATTGAGTGGACAGCTTGGTAAAATAAATTAGAGCTAGAGCATCTATAGTATTTTGTCTAATTTTGAAAAGATGACAGTGAAGTTGCTTTTGATCAAACTGTAAATGTAAATTCCCCTAGAGCTTTCTGGAGAAGGCAAAAGAAACTCCTTATGATCCAATCCATCACCCTGTTATCATAAATATCTATTGAAAAATTAAAATGTTAACTGTTACAAACATTCATCAGCAGAAGGTTAATACCTTCTTTCATTGATATTTCTCAATTTAATTATAAACTAAAAGTCTTATTAGGCATACCCAGCAGTAAACTGATAATACCACCTAAATGCTCAACAGCTGTCTCTAACTGGAAGCATAAAATTTTAATAGTCACTTTCTTCAGTATTTAAAGACTATATTGTTATCAACATATTTTTCATAAAGGAAGTCATGCACTTCTGTCAGTTATATTTATTACACCAAGGAACACTTTATTACAATAATGCAGATGTCTTCATTCCACAAACCCCAATGGTACTTAAAGCTAGGATTTTATTACTTGTGCCTGAGGCCAAACAAAGCTATAAACCTGCTACATTCTAATTCAAATACTGCTGGTGGGGTTTGCATTTTTGTTCCATAAATTACAGTACAATGTAATCAAATACATGCAGAAATGGTAGTCATAGAAACAGTCTTTCCAATTCACAAAATTTTAAGATAAATGAAAAAAAACACCCTGATTTATGAACAATTATTTTTACTCTGGTTTAACTTATTTCCCCTCAAGAGGAATATATGTTAATATTATTCCAGCAGTATGGGATATTGAATGCCCTTGAAGTGCCACTCTGAGCTGTTCATACTATTTACCATTATAACACCTACTCTGTTCCAGTCTAACAAGGTGCACCAACAGTTGCATCAGCTCTCTGTTTTGAACCCCTGACCAAGTGTTTCATGCAGTAGCGATATATTCAGACATTAAATGGATCACAATTGATGTCTCTTGTGATATTGCTTTGTTTAAAATGAGAGCACATGTTGCACTTGGAAAGCCTTGCTAGTAAAAAGTATCACAAGAACAGAAAGCTCTCCAGTACATTATGATACTTGAAGCTATAAGAATTTTTAAATCACAGGCAGTGGAACTCCCAGAGAATATACATAAAGTCCACAAGTTTTTATATCCCCACGACTTTTTATAGCTAACAAGACTTTATCTTTTTCTTGAGAGTTCAGTTTAAGTTTGAAGTATTTGTTAGCACTCATAAATGAAAAATTTATAGCTTGCTTTACTAGCATGTTATTTCTAGAAATATTTTCGCAGTTTTTAATTCATTTGAACATACTTTTGAAAAATCTTATTATTTAATATTTATCTTGATAAGGCACCAGGGGGTCAGGACTTTTCTACACCTGTCATAGAGATACCAGTTGTTCTTCCTGTAAGTTATCAGGATGCCTAAACTGCTTTATAAACTTTCCTAGTCATGTTCACAGTTTCCAAAAGAATAGAAAAAAGGGGATATGGCCATGTTGGTGGGGAGGACTTCTCTGACATGTTTTTTGTTACTAAAGCAACTGGGAATGGACAAAAGATGGAATGCAGAGAACAAGTACTCTTCAGAGTGCTTTATGCAGCCAAGTTTTAACGTAGAAAAAAGGCAAACCAGATGTCAAGAGAGGGCATAAATCAATGTTTATTCCTAAATGCAGAAGTAGGTACTTTTGAGTAAAGTATCAGGTTTGCACATGATCTCAGAACAAGTGAACAGAGACAAGTTTCTAGCACTTAACTTTTTTCCGAAGCAGGAACTATTCTTCATTCATGTGTTCCAGTTTAGTGTTCCTGGAACTCTAAAATGCAGGCTACAATAGAATCAACAGCTATTAATAAGAAACAGCATACAAACCAAGATAATCCATTCCCAAACACTAAACACTTCCTCAGAAGGGAATTTGACTTAGATTCAGCATATTATAAGAAAGAAAACAGAACAGAGCATGTGCCACCTGTCAGTTAGAAGTTGTGCCAACTCTCTAAAGACAAATGTGCAGCAATTCTATACATACACACAAATGCTTAAAGTTACAGAACAAAAGCTGACAAGTCCCAAGAAATAACATGCATACACATGTGCAAAAATTCCCTTCTCCACCTCTACAAAGTAGGTTCAATGAGTTCACACAGCACAGCAGGGTCAGAGTAAGCAAAGTGGTTTCCTTTAAAGCATATAAGAAGGCATAGAATCTGGAATTCAGACTAGACAGAAATAAACATTCCACAGAATACTCTTAAATCCTAATCCCTGCTATCAGCCAGATCATCTGTTTCTCTGGATCACAGGTCTCCTCTAGTTCACATGCCCAGGTTTCCTTCTGAGAGAAACCAGAACACCAGTAGCTATAAATGAGATATGACTAGTTTTTATTTCTACATGGAGCTGGAAATCAGCTAATACTACTAACCCCAGAGTTGAGGATTTTGGTCATCAATGCCATAGTTAAGAAATAGAAACCTCAGTTTAATCTTAATTTCTGAATTCCCCTTCAGGCATAGAACAGCTGACAAGTAAAGAATGTTACATGTAACATGTTAGGGATGCTTTGTCAACTTATTATAGAATAGAAAGGTAAAGATTAATCTTTCTGTGTTCTATTCTTGCCTTGGTAAGGTGCAGCAGCTAACAAATATTCCCAGATTGGGATCCTATGGTTTCTCATGTTAGTAATGCTGATAAGATTGCTAGTAGACCCTTTTGATCACTCTGACACTATTGTTCTTTGTGTACTATGATTTTCTCTTACATTTCCTTATTGCTCACCACTACCAGTACTATATATAAGGACACCAGGGATTATCTTCAGAACTGGAGGTAGTTAGGCAGTGGCTTAGATTCCCTTTTTTTTTTTTTTTCTTAGCTATAGAGCACCCAGCTCCACGCATTTTTTCCAGCACATGCATTATTTTGTGCCAGCATTATGCCAAGGTATTTCTTAGAGTAAAAATTGCTTTTAGGTAATACGCCCTCCTGTGTAATGAGATTTTTATGAACATATCATTAGTTCTGAATCTAATATAGGCAGATTAAGTTATAATTCAGGAAGATAAGTTTATGTCCTTAAGGAAAGGAAAGAGTTTACAAAATTAACACTGGCTTACTAGCATTTGAAAACAGTTCTAATTATGCCAAATATTTTGAAAACATCAAAACTGTTGTTTTGTTTAAAAAAATCAAACATAAAGAAGAGAAATTCCTTGTCAATTCACTTTTTAATTTTCTGAAAAATAATTTCTGACTAAATACAAACTATTAAAAAGCATTTGGAAAGAATGTAGCAGGCAGAACACAATAATTCACCTTTCTAAGACTACAATTATTGTAAGTATTTGTATAGGAAACTATCATTACAAATATCATAATTCTTACCTTCCCCTGCTTCTAACTGCAGCATGCAAAACAATTTCATAGAAAAAGCCACACAGTAATAACATTGTCATAACAATTTCAAGTCTATTTAAATTTTTGTGGTTTTTTAGTTTTATTTTTTTTAATATCATTCTTTTTTTTCTACTGAATCTCAAGGAGTCATTTATTCAGACTTATAACCTTTTGTCTGACTTTTTCATTGGGCCTTCCCCACAGCTTCATTATTTAGCTATTCACAGCTGCAATCTAGCTAGCTGAGAACAGCATTAACTCATTACTGGCCAGCAGCTCAGAGCAGGCTCCTGCCTGTTGTCACAAATGTATATTATCATCTTTTCTAGTGTTCTGGTGCATTTAAGAACAAATGCTGGTATCTCAATAACAAAAGCAGGTATTATGTATTCTTATGACTGTGCTGTGCATGCCTTTCAGATATAAGAACTTTATTATCTACAGTTTATTGATCAAGTGAAAAAAGTTGCAGTGGCTGGCAGCACCTTTTTGCTATTCGACCTTTTGGATTTGACAGTGGCACATTTTGATGATCTACTTCACTGCAGCTAACAAGCAGGAAAACATGACTACAATCAAATCCAACAACTTAGTCAAATTTAACAAAAATAGAAATTGGTACATATTTCCAGATATTGTTAAAAATTATATTTATGCTGCTTTTTGACAATAGGTGTTAAGTAACTTATGTTCTTATCATTTTCTGCATTAGGACATGCAGTATCCCTATGTATGTTATCCTTTGGCTGGCTTGGGGTTTTCCTCTTTATAAAGGACTACATATTTCACAGCTGACACAAGTTCACACTAGCATCCTGGCATAGAATAAGGGAGCACCAATCTCGTCTGGAAATTTGAACTGGTATATTAGCTGGTACCTATTCCTATATGAAATAGTGTTCCCTGTTGTTTTAATATTCAGTTCAAAGGCTGTGTAGCTCATGCAGGCTCTGCAGAGAGATGATGTACATTAAAGTTAATGTTGAGATTTGGGTATTTAAGAGCCAAAAGAATATATGTCTATATATCTGCATTTTGATTTTCAGTATTTCCCAAAGGCCTGCAAAACCAGACAATCTATAACCACACAAATACACAGCAAAACTTTTCTGAGAACCCTTGCTGATAACATTGAAGAACATTCTTTCTATTCTTTGCAGTGTACCTCATCTGTATGTTACAGAATATATGAGATTTAATGAAGTCAAGTAATCAGAAAGGACAATGTCCTCTTTCACTATGTTAACTATCAGGTTTGTAATTTCCAAGGGCCCTACATTTTTTCTTGTAAGATTTTGTTTCTAGGATCTTCCTGTGGCAGTGCATGGCCCAAAATTTGGCTGCCACAGCTTAAGAAAGAGCAAACCACATTTCTCTTCTAGGATATGTTCTCAGTCACAACTGAATTTCCAGATACAAGCAAGAGTAAAGTAAACAATAGATCAAAACTAGTTCCCCAAACAGACCATGATCCACAGTCATTTTTTGCTGTATCTGCCTAATCCAAAATGCCATTCAAAACAGAACAAAGGACACAACAAATTTCAGTTTCTCTCCTGAAATTTACTTCTGAAGAGGCTCTGCATGATTTGAATCTCATTTGATTCACACCAGCTGGTGCCACAAGTGAGCAAGCGTGCCTGACCTTCAGCCTCCTGCCCCCCAAGGCAAAATCCTTCCTGCTACAGTGTGCTTCATACAATTGTCAGTGTGGGTTACCTGTTACCTCTGCCAGGTAACCTTTTACACTGTATACTATTAGTTTAAAATGTCATCATCAAAAAAAAAAATCTCTTACCTATATTCACATATTACCCTAAACATTGGAGTTAACTACAGAAACCACTCCCACCATTACCATCAAAAAGTGTATCAGGCATGAGAATTAGGCTTCATGAGACAGGTTAAATTTTCATCAAGGCATACTCAATTTTACGTTCTGTTGTGGTTTGTTTTGTTGCTTTGGGTTTTTTCTTAAAAAGTTGTTTAGCAGCAAAATATAAAAATAATTAAGAAAACCAATGCCTTCGTGACTATTATAGATACTACTTTTAAAAGGACCCTTGCACAGAGATGCAATTCTTTCATTTAAGATGTTTTAGCAGTGATAACATGGAAATTCAGCATCCTTGAGTTATAAAGGCTTCAGTAGTCTGCAGAGCTACTTGCTCCATATTACCTGTATGGATTTACTTCAGAGAATTTCACAGGGTAAAATAGTTTCAGCTGAGATTTCAGCTCCTAGTCTGCCCCCAAGTCACCTCCAAACAGCACAACAAGCAATATCATTCTATGATACAGTTATGGTTTTAAAATAATGCAGTTCCTTTAGGCAAGGAATGTATCACAGATTTTGGTTAAAGTGGTTTTGGCATTTGACTTATAAAACTATACTGACTAGCTGGAGACTGTTTGAGAGTAAAAACTTCCTAAGAGAGTAGAACATTGCCCTTTTGAATTTATGAAAATAACACCGGGAAATAAAGATCTTAGACTTTTCATTAGTGTTATTTAGGAATACAACTGAGATCAAAATAGACACAGGTGCCTGTGGGATTGTCAATTCAATAAACTACATCATTCTTTTGGCACATTCTCTTAATAAGAAGACAGGAAAGAAAGTTTAAAAGAAATTTTAAATCTGAAAAAGACAAAGCCATATGGAAAAGGAATCTTTAAAATAATTCTCAATCTTTTCAAGCTGATGCTCAATTCAAAGATTTCTCTTTTGGTCCCCTTTGACAATGATCTAGTCAGTGAAGCAGGGTGAAAAAAGAGAACAAAACTGTGTTTGAAGGTTTTCTATGCAAATATGTGCCTATTTAGGAAAAGAGAGATTTTTTTTTTCCCCCAGAAACTTGAAAATTCATGGGGTTATCCTGCTGCTAAATTGATGTTGACAAACTCAGCACTAACATGCACAGGCTCATTTTCTCTGGTTTCAGGAGGCCCTAGAGAATGGAGCTAGGCAGAATCACTGTGGCCAATGGCTTCTGGGGAGGCGGAGTTGCCGTTAGGACAAGATGTTTAAGGGATGCTGCAGAGAAGCTGTAACTCGACAATGGTGTCTATTTCTCTAAAGACCTCAGGTCATCCATGAGTTAGGAGAGACATATGCTTGCTAGAAGGAAAAACTTATCCCCTCACTGCATGACACAGTAAAAATTCAAGAGCTTAAAAAGCATCAGGTTTTTCTTCTTACTCTTTAGTCTGCTGGAGCAGTAGGCAGCTGACCTATGTACCAGCAGATCTGAAATCACTACTTATATTGAAGAGAACAAGACTTTATTCCAGCCAATGGAAACTCTTTTAGCAACTTCTTTTCATTTTACAAATAGGATTTAGATGGCTATTTTTTTTTCTTTTGAGAGAATTCTAATACCTTTTGGGTTCAAAGTGACATCTCTTGTCTTAGGAAAGGTTAGCATATTTCTTGCAAGAGTTCTCTCTTCCATTGCTTTGTGGTTTGTACAATTGTTTGCAGAATGTGAGTATAAAGTAGATAGTAAATTCTCTTGTTTACATTATTTTAATATATCTTCCAATAAGCTAAAATGAAGCTCCTTAGACTAATTTAGGTATGAGATTACATAGTTTGGAATAAGTTTCAGAGAGATTAATTATGAATCTTGCATGTAGTGAATGCAGTCAAATGCAGTCAAAGGTAGCGGTACAATTTTCTTCTCTTACTATATAAAAAGTGATTTTCTGCGTATCTATTTACTAATTATAAACAGTAAGTCATCACACTCATGGTTTTGTGTTTAGTTTCTGACAGTAAAATCTCAGGTAAAACAAAACTGATTCTGAGCCAGTGTAAGCAAATGCAGCTACTCTGCACAGACTGAAACACTTTTAGTTTCATAAAAATGGTTACTGTGTCCTTGCTGTGAAATCTGAAATATCTGTGGACTTAGAGGTCTAGTAGACACCACAGCACCATACATATGTTATAAACCGGTTTATTGATTCTGGGGACTGGACTCCTGACACCCTGTGTGAGAGAAAGTCACCTCTGTAGTACATCCAGGAGTCTGGATCATCTTGGAGGGTCTTAGGTCTTCAGTCTTCCTAAACAGAGCAGGAGTCTGGGGTCCCTTTGCCCATTTAGGTTCAACATTTTCAAAACACAGATTTCACTTACTCCCAAATATAAATTTTCTAAACATTTCTAAACTTTTCCTAAACTTCATTGTCGTTGAACATATTTCAATTCTCTTTGGAAATGCTTTAACTACAAGTAGAATATTTTTTTTCAGATTTTTTGGAAAATAAGCCACTCTAAATGTCAATATTGTTTTATTTTTTTAAATTATAAAATATTTTTCATTTTCAAAAGAATTCACAAGTTATCTTTTACTCATCTAGAAGAAGTGAATTCCATTTTCTTACTGTTGAAAAGTGCTAGCAGGTTTTCTTCTTGTTTTGTTCTTTTTCCCTTTGTTGTGATAATTATATTTTTTCCCCATTGGAAAGAATCAATCCAGATCTCCCACAGACATTTTACTATTAATGAAAATTACCAAACTCCTCTTCTTTGGGGCTGTGTTTAAAGAGAAGGTGCTTTCTCCATAGATGCTGTCTCCATAGCCTCCCTGAAGTACTCAGGCTATACGAGTCGTCAGCAGCAAGATAACTGAGAATTCCTAGCTGCTCGTAGATTTAATATCACTACTTCCAGTGTGTGATCTGGAATACATTACTCAGCACTGCTCTCCCTGTAGCTGTGAGATTCCTCTCTATCCTGCTTTCCCAATGGACAAACAATAATATGCAGCCACCACACATTTTAATTGCCACAATAAACCATCCTTTGTTGTCCACATAGGTGCAGTCCAGCTCTAATCCAAGAGAAGTCTTCCTTCTCTCTCAAAGCCCCAGTAATATGGGGAATTACTGCTATTTATTGTGTATTCCTGAGCAGTATTCCGCATGGACTACCTAATGTGTGCCATTAAGATGTATGACCTTTAAAGAGATTCCTGACAAAACACCTTCTGAGAAATTATACTGTTTGTAAAAAACTTTGTGTTGCAACAAAAATCTCTATTTTAGACTTTATCAGGAATCCAAACGTCCTAATTTGTATATTCCATCATCGTAGAAAAATGTTCATCATGATTTAAGGAATGGATTATGAAGTCACAAGAACCAGTAATGGAGTCCTTTATGGTGCCATATATAGAGAAGTCCTCCACAATGTAAGGATACCACAGTAATTCTGATAAAGTTTAATACATGCAAAATTAAAATCTGAATAGAGATTCAGATTTCTGAATATTTGTTTATTCAGACTCTATAACATTTTGTCTAGCTGAATTTTACTGAGAGCAATTAAAATGGATTATGTCATGCGCAGTGGAGAAACTATTACTTCTGGAGCTTTACAGGTACATGTTTTCCATGGCTTCAGCTTGTTCGTGCTTATCTCTGGAGTCAGCTGACGGCACTTGTGGTACTTGATCTATTTTTCTATCCTTTCTCAGCCAGCAGAAATAAATCTCCCCACAGTTTCAGCATTCTAAGAAAACTAGAGCCCAAATTTAAGATGAGAATGCCCTGCAAACCTTTTTAGAGCTAAATCCCAACAGGCACAGGAATTTGCATATTAGTCAAGCAACAACAGTTTTAATCCCAGCACTGCCACCTACTGAAGAGATCATTATAATAATGTTTTTTTCTGAAAGATGCACTTTAATACATAGACAAATTATTATCTCAGGAATTGGATTACTGGATAAATGGAGTTCCCGACCCAATAAGATATACTATACAGTCTGGCAAGAGGATCAAATGACCTTAAAATATATATAAATCCAATTACAGGAATGGTGACATTTCAGCAATAGTGAACAGAAAAATACCAATTCACTGTGCCTAGGCCTGACTTGCTCCAATTAAAAGCAAATAAATCCCATCTGAACAGAATAATAACAGAATCCAATGCTGTTTCAAGTTAGTTGATATTAATCAATTAATTGTTTTAAAAGCACCCAAAATTAATAAATCAATGTTCCAAATTCTGGAAGGATGAATGCAAATTGTAGCCAAGAAATACTCCATGGGGGGAAAAAAAATCCCATTTCCCTAAACAAGAAAATCTAAACAATAACTTACGAGTGAATAAAGCTTGATCACTCATGGAAAGCCTCATCCTGGGGTACCTGCCAATTCCCCATATTTTAATGACGGATAACTCACTGTAGACACCTTGTTCCCTTGCTGCATCTCCTCCTGCATGAAACACCTCTTTCTGATGTTGGTGAACAGGTTAGGCCACACCCCAGACAGATGCACCAGATGGTTTATTGTGATACCCAACACCTCCAAAATTTCTTCTTGAGGAAATGAGCTGCAATTTCCAGTGAAAAAATATGGGTAGCCAAGTGCTGGCAACAGAGGTGGGAAAGTGGTTTGTTCTGTGTGGGTTGAAACAAGCATTATAAAAACAACACCTGAGATTATTTTGGCATTTTTCCTAAACCCAAGAGTATGGCAGGACACTGAGGGGGCTGACGGCTCCCAGGGCCTGGAGGACTCCAGGACTGGGCGGGTACCCATGTGGTTCACCAGGAGCAGGCAGATGGGAGAAAGCAGGAGCACCTTTAGCCCCAGGCATAAGACACCTCCCTGGGGACAGGAACGGGACAAGGCAGGGCCAGGACATGTTCCTGCAGGTAGGCCTGGTTGGCAGGGTCCATGGCCAGGCAGGGTCAGGCTGTGGGGAGCTGGAGACCAGCCCTGCTGTGGCACTGCTGGGGCAGGAGCTGATGGCCCTGGGGCTGAGAGGGGGTCCTGAGCCATGGGCAGGTGGAGGGGTCCCAAGGGGTGGGCAGGGGCAGGCAGTGCTGGCAGTGACTCAGTGCCATGGCAGGATGTTAGGATGGCTTTTAGTAAGCCCATCTTTCTTTAGAAGTGTTTATATTCACTGTGTTTTCTGATCACCAAATTCACAGATTATAACCCAAAAAGTTGTAAACCGCCCAAAAAAACTATGAAAAAGTGTTTAAAGATATCATTCATTCTTTCATATGCCCCCCTCACGTCAAATTGAAAATTGAAATATTTCAACTAAGTCTACAGGAGAAAAAAGTATAAAATCAAAATATGCATCATTTATTTTTCCATTGTTTTCAGTCAGCCTTTGGAAACCAAAAGAACTGCAGCTAGCCAGATGGATCCCTGCCCTCGGCAAGGTCTGGACAAGCTGCAGCACAGAATGACCATCTCTCAAGAAGAGATGGTCTTACAAGGAGGTGTAGAGCACACCAGAGGGAAACAAGAGAAAAGGGGCACTCTAGCTGGCCCAAAACAAGTTGGATGGCATCTTTTGATGGGTCAGGGAAAGAAACTTATTCTTAGGAAGCAATGTTCACTTGCCACTGGCATTGTTAGAAGGGAATTGCTCATGCTGGATATATTTTCAACAGTTGGTAGGACTAGTGATTCATTTGCAGAGATTGAGAGGAACTAGCATAAATGGAAAGGCTGTTAGATAAAAAAAAGTGGATACAAAAGCCCTTGAAATAAATAGAAACAAGAAAAGAAAAATAAGGAGGTGCTCAGAATTCTGTCCAGTCCATGCATTTTTGAGATAAACACACAAAACCTCACCTTTATTTTCTGAATTTTTTTTTTTCTCCCAACTTGGAAACCATCAGTAGAAGCTATCTCCCTTTTGCCATGGGCCTCCACTGTCACATCAGACTGTATTTGACATCTCTGTTTCTCCTGTCTTACCAGGTAGTTTTTATACTCTATGATTTCACAGCTTCTTTCCCTCTCTTTCTCTATACCGGCTTCTTACTGTAGTCTGACCAGATGCATTACAGGCCCTAAGACCCCATTTATTTGTTCCCTTGTTTTCTCTGGATTTATTTTTTTTTTCCCTCTTTCTCTACATTTTGTTATAACTTCTGCCTCAAGTCTCTCATTCTGTAAATCCTTCTTTTCCACTTTGGACAAAATTCTAGTCTCTGACTCTTGTGCCAGTATTTCAAGACCTGTCCCACATTTTACATCTAATTTCTCTCCCCCATGCCCTATCTATTATTATAATAAATCATTTTCAGCCCTAACAGCACCTTCCAAAAGGATCCCTGCTTTCATTCAGTTCTGTTTTCTTGCCTCCCATGTTCTTCAATTTGTCATTTCATATAATTTCTTGTCTCTTCTGTCATATGGTTATTCCCATTTCTTCACAATTGCCTGACTTTTAGGTGCTAGAAAGATTCATGATGGTAAAAATATCAGTGAAGAAAGCACATCATTGTTTCTATTGTCAGATTAGTTGGTGCTGAAGCACTGAGATACTGTCCAAATGTCAGAGAGTATAATCATAAATTTTACTCTCCACTCAACAAGCCTCAAAGAATTAGTAGTGGGGATGCCAGCTCTCTATCTTTGCCTCTTCACCTATTACCTGTTTCTAAGCAGATTTCAAGTGCATTCTGGATCCAGGATTTTGTAGAAATATTGCAGAGGCTCAGCCAACCCCTAGGTTATAAAACCTTGCTATATGCCTGTGTGAGTACTTATAGCCAGGGGAAAACAAAGCATTTCAAGAGGGGGTGACCCTAAAAAGTTTGAGTGGTGTCTCCTCAATATTTTCAGAGAAGGGGAAAGGCTCAGGTAGAATCAAAAGTGCACCTGCCTTTGTGGCTCATATCCCACCCAGGGTTTGTGCGCCTGTGACCACTGGACCATCTCTAAGGAATAAGGAAGGGTTGTCTCCATCTGAAGAAGTGGGACAAGAGCATTTTTGCAAACAAGCTTGTTTGCAAAATGACAAAGCCTTTATACATGATTTGTCAAGATGAAGACCAAACCCCAAGAGAAGTGGCATCATAGGGAGAAAGGATTCTGGGAGACAGCACAATAAAAAAAGTTCTTCCACATTCCCTAAAAAGCATCAATACTGGGAACATATCCAAAGTGCCTAGACATGAATTTCTCCAGTATGAGGAAAAAACCAAAACAGAGGAGTTAGAAGTTGTGAGTAACATAAGCGTGGTGGGATAGCTCACATAGCTGGAGTAGTGCAATGGGTGGGAACAGGTCCATTAAGAAGCACAGGTTGGGAACGACAGGAAGACAAACTGTGCTCTATACAAAAGAGCAGCTTGAATGTGTGGAGCTTTGCCATGAAATAGTTCACAAGCAAGCTCAGGGTTTACAGGTTGGGATCAAAGGGAGGATAGTAAGGAAGTTGTTGTGATGGGTTTCTGCTACAAGAACCCCTGATCAAGGGGTAAAATAAGATGCAGTCTTCTTTAGCTGACTGAAAGCAGCCTTGCAATCAAGAAAAAGATTAAAAATATTGATTTGACATGGAATTAGGAATTCTAAAACTCTGCTGCAATTGAAACTGATAGGGAATGTGAATGGCAAAAATAAAGACCTTTAAAGTAAACTGATGGGAAAACTAGAGGGGTCTTGTGATAAGGGTTTGCAGTGTTCAAAGCTTTGTTTGACAAGGCTTTTACTGATAAGGTATGCCCTTTGGCTTTTCAGGAGAGCCTGGAAGACTGAGGTACTGCCTATGGTAGGAAAAGATTAGTTAATGGTCAATCGAGCAAATAAATTGGTTTTACAACAGTTCATGAAACCACATGAAATAAATCTGATGTTAAGGAAGCTTAGCCAAAATCACCTTTCAGAACCTGGGTGATCCAGAGAGGGCCTTTGTGACTAGAGAATGGAAAGTGTCACATCATTATTCAAAGAGCGAGAAAGAGAATTTGGGACATTAGGGGCTGGTCAGCCTCACTGCAGTCTCCTGGAAGATTATGGAGAAATCTGCATATAGAAGTCATTCATAGGCACATGAATGATAAGATGATTGGGAAAAACCACAATGGATTTACAAAAGTAAAATAACACCTAATTGATTCCTCTCTCTGATAAATGAACTGGTGGTCAGGACATGTTATTTGCCTTGACTTTATCATGATTTTTGACATGGTTTTCAATTGTATCCTTCTAGCCAACCTAAAGAGATATGAACTGGATGCATAGACTGCAAGAGGCTTGTAAAACTGATTGGACCACGGGATGCATGGAAAACTGGTTGGATTACTAGAATCAAAGGGTGGTGGGTTGCAGTTTGAAATTTACTTGCCAAATCATTACTAGAGGCTTTCCTCACAGGCAAGCAACAGGGCTGTTACCATTTCATATCTTCACTAGCTACCTGGATGACAGACAAAAACACATTCTCCTCAAGTCTATGGATGAAACCAAATGTAGAGGAACATGATAACATGTCTAACAACAGGGTTGCTGTGCAGTAAGGATTTAACTGACTGGGACTGACAGAAATTCAGGAAGTTCAACAAAAACAAATAGAAATTCCTAAACCTGGAATGAAATAAACACATGCAGCAGTATTGTCTGAGGTTCATGGGACAGAAATGTTTTGCAAAAAAAGAAAAAAAAAAAAGAGATTTTGGGGTAAAAATGTTGAACACCTGTCAACAGAGCAGCTTTGCGGCAATAAATGTTTATTGAATAGTGGGATATATTAGCAAGAGTAGATCGAGATCCTCTATATTTGGTATTTGTGACCCCATATAGAGTCTCTGCCCCAGTTTTGGTTTCCCAATACAGGAAAAAAAGTGACACTGGGGAGCAATTCCAATAGAGGAACATCGACAAACCCTAGGGAGATTTTTTTAATAGGTCATTAAATCTATTCTACTGTGCAGTAATATACAGCTGGGAACTTCTTTTCCAGTCCAGATTCATTCACCACATCTACTGTTCATAAGAAAACATACACTGATTTGTAATCTTTTTTCCTGCAATAAAGTTCTCTCAAGATACTGAATCTGTACTTGGCCATGCCATTTAAATGTCATCTGAAGTTGTCTTTCACTGCAGCTGGCTGCCATGGGCATTGATACAGTACAGCCTATATCCAGCAGATGTCCTGAGCCTGGCTCTTTCAAAACATGATGTGGACACTTTAAGCCTTACGTGATGGGTTGGCCTTGGCTGGATGCCAGGTGCCCACTAAGCCGCTCTATCCTTCTCCCTTCTCAGGTGGTAAGGGGAGAGAAAATGAGGTGGAAGAAAACCTCACAGGTTGAGATAAGGCCATTTACTAAAACAAAAGCAAAAGGTTGTGTGCACAAGCAAAAAAAAACAACAAAGAGTTTATTCTCTACTTCCCATCACAAGCAATGTCCAGTCACCTCCCAGGAACAGATCTTCAGCATGCCCAGCAGTTACTCTGGAAGCCAAATGTTGCAAATAACAAATGCCCCTTTATTCCTCCTCCTTTTTTTTTTCTTTTATATCTGAGCTGATGCTACATGCTTTGGAATATCCCTTTAGTCAGTTTGGGTCAGCTGTCCTGGTTGTGCGCTCTCCCAAGATCTTGCCCAACCCCAGCCTTCTGCTGGTGGGGCAGAATGTTGGAGAGAGAGCTGATGCTGTGCCAGTGCTGCTCAGCAGTAGCCAAAACATTGGTGTGTTATCAACACCTTTCTAGATACCAGTGCAAAGCACTGCACTGTGAGGGCTGCTATGAGGAAATGAACTCCATCTCAGATAGACCCAAAACAGCCTTATTTTCAGAAAATCTGGCAGTCAGTGGTATGGTAAGAAAGCTGGTCGCTTATGGGTTTAACATGTTAAAGTGCACTTGCAAATCAACTTTCAATTATTTAGTTTAGACATAACCTACGAAGCTCTGAAAAAAATTAGTGCACACATAAAAAGCAAGTAACAGGCAAATGCCTTAGAGAGGATGGGAACATGGCAGAAAATATGCAAGGCTCTTTTTACTCTCAGTAGAAACTGAATCATGCTTTATAGTGCATGTGGATTCCATTTTTGTTTTCAGGAGGTAAGCTACTTCTTGACTGAGGGTAAGGGAAATATACAAAAATGTTTATAAAACATTTATCTCACTTTTTATAACATGTCCAGTCATCTGATTTGTGCTAACTGCAATCTGATCTCTGAGTTTCATAGCTCTGTAAAGACAATTTTAAAAAATTTTCTCAGGAACAGCTTAGATATTTGTTATATAATGCATCATTCCATGCTAGAGTGGAGTACACTGTGTAAGGTATCTGCATTGAGCCACTGTCCTTAATAAAGTTTGGTACAATCACTAATTGCATGGGCATCTTTAAACCCACCTAAATTGCATATGTATTTTAATGTAATTTTTTTTTACTTGCATCAAAGTTAGAACTCTGGGAAAGTGTTTTACGTACAAATGCCTGTCACTTATAGCTGTGGTTCACACATGTACATGCATATGTGTCCCTGTGTGCTTTTGAGGCTTGTATTTGTGCAAAAAATAATTGTAACTCTTCTGCTTTTTAGGAGGGTTTCTTCCCTTCCTACAGACTGTTCTTTGTCACAAGGTGTTTGTGTTAAAGGATTACACAGGGACTTGAAAATCTCATTTGTTATTTTTAACTTATTCTGCAACACCTATACAAGAGGGTCTAAAATTTTCAAAGAGGCTGTGAAAGGGAAGATTCCCAATATCCCAGGATTTTTTAAAAAAAGAGAGATACCAAGTCACTTGGTTGCACAAATCATTCTCTCAGAGAGCACAGACTGAATGGGATCGAAACGTTAACCAAAAATCACAGGTTCATATACATATCCCCCACTATTTATTTGTTTATATATAGTTATATTTTTCCTCAATCCTATTGGGTTCTTCTATTCAAGAATTCTGGCTGCAGAACAGAGGGATTAGATAATTTGTGAGCAGTCAACTAAAGCTGTCATCATTTTGTATGAACAAGTCTTCACACAGTTGGAAAAGCATTATTTTAAGAAATGCTCAAAAAATTCAACATCAGAAGCCTTTCAAATATGCATGAAAGGGTAACAGAGGGCAAGAGAAGAGAAATTAACATGTCTTAGGGAGGCGAGTGTAGTGGGAGTCTTCTTTTCTCTGCTGGATATTTTTAGCACAGTTCATGTGGTATAAGAAAACAATACAGCCATTGCAAAGAAGCAGAATAATGGATGCTTTCCTTACCCGGGCAACATAATTAGGTAAGACTGGATTTACTTGACAGTCAGGGTTAAAGGACAGTTTCATCTAGAGAGATTGTAAGTTCTTATGAGAACACACAGCTCTACAGAAAATTTTGGACAGGGAAGAAGCCAGCTGTTAGAAACTCCAGCTATATCAATTTAAACTGCATCCTAAAATACTCCCAGCCATACTATTACAAAGAGGGCTGAGAAAACTCTGCTGTTGGTAACAATAAATAAGAACTTGAAAGATTCTTTTTTAAATAATTTCTTCCATATTTTCATTGCCTCAAAAACTTTAGGAGCAATATATGTTCTGTGCTAAGTTATTTCTCCTAGTGAAAAAAGTTGGAAAACCCTTTATCCACTTTATCTCTGTATTCTTAGTTCTGATATGTGCCAATGCAATGCATCTCCCTAGAGGAAAATTAACACAATCAAAATTAAGTCAGCATATAAGAATTATTGTTGTTAAACTAAGTATAGGGACATGTTTGATTTCAGTTGTAATGTGTATCAAAGGTTTCCCACTTTGTGTCAATAGAAGGACAAACTGAACCTCCAGCTGTGGTCTCTCTGTATGTTTTTTGAGGCAATTCCCACAGAGCACTACAGTTTTACTCATCACAAAAGCTTTCTACAGAACCTGAGGTAATTAAGCCTTTTATTAATAATTGTATGTTTCGCTTTACTCTAATATTACCTGAACTGTGGCAGCCCCCAGACACTAAAATGTATACTGCTATTTGCTATTACTCTGTGTACTCTTAGGTGTAAGCAAAGATAAACAGTTTTAGGTATAGAATGACAACAAATAAAATAAAAATTAATTTGTTGTGGCAATATTTCAGAGAAACTGCATACAAAAGAAACAGCTCTCTCAATCCATTTCTAACTAAAAATGTGTTTTTACATGAATGTGTATATATATATGTGCGTGTGCACTTTTGTGTATATTGACACACTGAGAACTAAAAGCATTTTAAAGAATTAGTTTCAATTAATTTAAATATATCAGCAGAAAATTAGAATGCCTCATGATAACTACTAATTACTAATTGATGAACTTAGGTTTTGGTTGAATATATAACATTGAATATATCAATATGCTGAGCAAGTCTTTTAATACAGCTATTCTCACAAAACAGTTTAAATTAATTTTTAGATTCCCTTAGCAAAAGTAGTATTTTATTATTCCAATGGAAGTACTATCAGTCAGAAAGATTATTTTAAAACCTTAACTTGAATATTTTCTGAGTTTTGGAGCATTTGTCATTAAGACCAGGATTTCTGTTGATGCAGAGTTTCTTTTTGTTTTTGCTGCAGATTTCAAAGTCATTATTTGCTTCTCCATATTTTGCTATGCCATTATTGATGCCATCTGTTGTGTGTGATCTGCAGGGAACCAGCAAGTTAGGCAACTTTATTATGCTGATGAATAGCAGAGAGGATTCACTAGATAGGTTAAGCTATATGACCTAAGAAGCAGGATATTTTAAATATACTTGGTATGTGAAGTGTATTTTCATTATGACACTCAAATAGCATAAAGTACAATTAGTGGTCTTTAGATTTTATTGATAATAGAAAATAAGAAAAGGTAGATCATGATTATATTGGATAAGACCGTAGACATGACTGGTTTGGGGATCAATTTAAAACATGTATTCAAAATATATTTGTAAACTTTTATTTATATTATCAGAAGTATGATTAGTGTTGAAATTCCTCAACACCCAAGAATAGTTGTGTTAACTAAGGGTTTGCACTGTTTAGTGTCACTGATTTTTAAATAAACATAATAGTAGATCATGACCAAATCCAAATCATTCAATTCAAGCTCAATGTTACTGATGTTTTTCGTAAGCTTCTCTCACTTGTTTTGGAAACAGTAGACATTTTGGTGTAGTTACAAGGTACAGGTATCCTGATATACTTTTTGTTAGAGCGGGGACATGTACAACAGCAACACCGTAGATTGCAACAGGGATTATGATGTGAAAACAATTAAAGAAACTTCCAAGTACATCAGGAGTAGGCTTATACAAAGTAATTTATGTAAATAAATTGATCGAGTAACATTCAGAGTTGGTGTAAATTTAATGTTAAGAGGCACTCAGGTAAAGCCCATTCATTAGAGGAATGGACTTTACTGAAGTGAGTGAAACAAGCAAGATCAGCCTCTTAGCTGAAACGACAATATATTTATTACACTATGGAACACTTGAATTTTACTGATACTTGATTATATAATCAGCTGATCTAAATGCTTGTCTATCATCTGCCCAGCCACCTAGTCTATGTCTAACTACAATTGCGATGGATATCAAAAATTCTCTGGAGTTTATAAACTCCAAATGTGATTTAATTAATAGGTGGCCAGGAATCATAAAGTTCTGTTTCAGCATTCTGACAGGTGAAATCATGTCAAATAAAAGAAGCCACTCCACTAAGAAAATGTGCATTTTACAATGGATCATAATTTACCACCATGATTAAAAATGGGCATGACTCCTCACCATACATGATCCTGGAACAATTGTTCAAGACAGTGAGTGGTTCCAAATCTAGAAACTAGGCAATGACTCAAAGACATTCCTTGGCCCTTCAACAACATATTAAAAGAGGTGAATTGATTGTATTTCTCTAGTTATGTATAACTGTTTAATGACAAGTCATTACCCACGAAAATGAAGTATATTAATGACACTGATTTTTGAGTGCTCATTAACACTAGAAAGTTATCCTAGATCGAAGCAGACTATTAATTATAAGAGCTATTTTTAAACAATGCTACCTGTGACTCTGCCTATTCCAGAAACCAATGTCATGTTACAAGGACATGAAACCACCTTCAGCTATTTCTGAATAACTCCATCAGTAAACAAGCCCTTTTAGCCTATCTTCTACTTTGACAGATTGTCCAAGAAACAAATTTGGTCAATAAAAACAAAATGTTCTTTTTAAAAGTTTAAAAAGTCACAGCCGACAAACACAGTGTAACTTCTAAACAACTCCTTAGTTTCATGTCCTGTCTCTCTCCTCCTCCCACAGATCCAGCTTGTAAGATGCTGACCAGTAATGAGATACACTGCACATCCATCACACCCACTGTCTCAGGGCAAGGTGAGAGCACACAGGCTCTCTGGCAAGACGGTGTTCAAACTATGGATGTAAAACTCAGAGGAAGGCAACGGTATGACAAGAATTTATCATTCCTAATACAGCTCCTGGCTTCTACCTTGCTGTAAGTAGGCTGAAGAAATACTAAAACAGTGAACACCAAAAACACCTGGGTACAGATTGTTCCCTAGAAGGGAAGCAGTCAAACAGACACCGGTTTCATAGGAATATCTTACGACTGTTACACGGCAGCTTGTGAGAAGGCTTGAAAGTTGTTGGAAGGAGCCTTCTGCTATTGCTCCCACAGGAACCAGAGTAGTTATGGTGCCACTGGCCTGCTTCACTACCATGTGTTTTACAGTTCCTAACTCTCGTGGTGCTCCTCATTAAATTTACACCAACTCTGAGTGTTACCCAATCAATTTATTTATGTAAATTAATTTCTATAAGCCTACTCTTGAGGTACTGGGAGGCTCCTTTAATTGTTCTCACATCATATTTCCTGCAATCTACAATGCTGCAGTTGTACATTTTTTCCCCTCCAGCATAAAATATATAATGAATCCACACCTTACGAATATATCAAAATTTCTACCATTTCCAAAAGCAAGTAGATTGCACTTTCTCAAACCCAGATGCAAAATTAAAAGGGAAAAGGGAATAAATATTGCAAAGAAAATAAAAGAAAAAGAGGAATCATGATTGTAATAAGTGTACAATAAGAATTTACTCCACATTTTCCATTTATTTTAACTGTTTGTATAAGAGTCCTAACTCTATAGCTTAGCATGAAAGACACAAGAGCAGCAGAGGGAAAGAGGCATTATATGAGATGACTTCTTTAAATTCAGAAGATTGGTTATCATATAAACATATTTATAAAAGAAGCATGGTCAGGATTACTGAGCTTGAATACATGAAGTGAGATATTCAGATCATGCAGCTTCAATGGCATAAGAAACTTTCAAGATAAGTTCCAAGGAAAACATTGTCATTGGCCTCATTTAGCTTAGGAGAGAGCCAGAACTAAGATGTCATTGCCTTATTCAAGCCAAGTGAACTGAAATAAATAAGAACACTGGATGTGATTATGGTAGGCAGAATTTTTAAATAAAACTAATTCTTATTTTAAAGTATTTTTACTGAGTATTTTTATTTTAAATTAAAAATATAGTAGAAACTAAAAACTTGGGACCTTGAACCCACCTCAGTTTCTGTTTCCTTGAGTGACATAATCAAGTTGTAAACACAAAAAGTAGTTTTACAATGTCTACCATTAAGACAACTGTATTTATTGTATTTTAATAGAAAAAGGTTGCTGCTGACTCAGGTTTTATTTCATGTACTTGAATGTAGCCCTGTGATATTTTGCAACTAGAAACATTGCAGTCATGCCAAAGCACAAAGGGGAACTAGAAAATGCAACCCATTTAAAAAACCAACAACCTGAAAACAATTCATTCAGTAACTGGCAAAGTGAAACGGCAAAGCAAACAAACCACATCAATGGTGAAAATGCACAAAAATATTAAATATTAAATATTAAATTGGCTTATGTTTTAATCATCTGAGGTATATAAGCAACACAGATAGTTTTTTTTAAGAATATATGACTTTAATTTTGTCCCTTTAATGATAAATTTACAATGAAAATGACATGTCCACCATAATTTTGAAATACAATGTAGTTACCACTGATTTCCTGCAAATGCCTTTGTGTTATATTTGCTTGAGGCAGAGGAGTGAATTTGACAAAAATAAATTCTTTTGCACATCCATCCTTGGACGATTAGTAGCAAAATGAAATATTTTAAATTAAATAAATGAAGATAAAAATTCTATGAAATAAACATTCATTCTGGATCTCCTCTAATAAGATTCTCCTCAGCATACTATCTAGTACACTACTCTTAAAAAAAAAACAAAAAACCAAGCAAACCAAAAAACCAAACTTAAAAAATTCAAGAAACAAGATCTGTTTATTGAGAATGAGGCAAAAGGATACAACTGGCATTGGCCTGATATTTTACCTCCTGTTGATTGGGATAATAATTTTCCCAACCTTGAATATCGATGTCAGTCAACCCCTAGAACTGTGATGTCATTTATGTTGGGAAGAGCACACACAGCTAATATATTAGCATGGCACCTGTGCCAACCTCTGGAGCATTTGCTGATCCTCTAGGGTCCCTCTCCCCAAGGCTGTCAAAGATGCTTGTGTCTATTCCTCTGGTACTTGCCATGGACAGCTTAAGTGGAAATGGTTTTATTTAATTTGGAAGAGGAAGAGTTTGCTCCGCCATCACTCTGTGCTCCCACAATGTGTACTCAAGCATTAGTGGACAAATATATCAAATAAATATCAGATAAAAGCACCAAAAATATGGTAATGCAAAGAAAGGATATATTTTAGGGTATGGTCAGAGAAGATACTCAAAGCCTCCACTGTTGCTTCTAGAAATGTCAGGACAATTCAGAAATGTCAGTTCCTTTATATTTTCCAGATTGTAATTGAAGGATCATGTAGCTCTCTCGCTCTTTCTCTCTCTTTCTCTCTCTTTCTCTCTCTTTCCCTCTCTCTAAATAGGTCTATAAAGATCAGCTGGAAAGTGCAGACAGAATTGTTCACTGGTTAGCTTACATAGAGCTACAGGGTATATATGTGCTTTGTTTTGTCGTATTGATCAATCTAGCTTACATTTTTAGCACACACAAACAAAAATCAGGAAAAATAAAAAATTGATGAAAAACACGAACAACACAAATAAGGTTCCAATCGTGCAAATTTTGCTTCACTGGATAAAGCACTTCTTGACACAGTAATGTCCAGAATCCCCCTCCCCCAGAAAAATACAGGACTGAGACTGAAGCCATTCTTTTTTTTTCTTTTTTTTTTCTTTTCTTTTCTTTTTTTTTTTTTTTCTTTTTTCCTTAAGGCTATACAACACAAAGAAATAAAGCATGGAAAGAACACCTCATTGGGCTGAACACTCCATTCTTCTGGCTCTGGAGTGAGCCTTTGACAAAGTGATTCTGTGGTCCGAGTTATTTGTTTCATTGGGACAACAACAAGAGAAAGAAAAAGAGGAAAAAACGAAAGAGAGGAAAAAAATAAAAAGAATAAGAAAGTCAATGATCCCAACAATAAAATCCAAAATTGACTTTACAATCACAGGTACAAATTGCTCAGGTCGATAATTTCATTTCTCCTAAAGATCACTGTCGTCTAAAACTAATTAGAGGCGCAGGTTCCAAGGAATTGTCAATATTCAAAGCAAATGTTGGAGTTTAGAAGGTTATCATTCTTCTACCGTGACAGTCTGACGGGGTGACTGAAAATATTTTCATGTGCTGCCAAGTTCAGGGTGTCATTAACAATTGAATCCTTGCTCTGGCTCATGGATCTGTCTCCTATTTGGCCTTCTTTTATAGTGGAAAGACTAAGAAGCCGGAAAAGGTTGAATATTTCCACCCTCCCATGAGGTTACCCCTTTCCAGTTTGAGATGCACTTTGTCTTCTCTTTCCATGAGGAGCAAGACCCCATTGCTGGCTGCTTCTCTGGTGACGTCCTGATCCCCTGCAAAAGCTGAAATCACTGGGTAGCCGTTTTGCATTAAACTTACCTAAAAAGTGCAAAGAGACAGAATCTGAGTTTTCTCAATACTCTCAATGATTTTTTTGCCCTGTGCACATCACCAAATTTTTGTACAGGTTAGAATCTAGGTTGAATTAAGCCAAGGCAATGGGCAATGAGTGATTTCTGTCATGTATACAGACCCCTTTGACAATAACCCACAGTCTCATTCTTCAATTGCTGTTTTTGCAAATATGAGTGCAGAAATGAGCATTTGAAGAAAAAAAAAAAAAAAAGAAAAGGAAAGACAGCATCTTCTTTAGATTAGAACCCACCTGGATGGTTTGTCTGTTATAGACCTTGACCACGTGGAAACTGAAACTATATATCCCTTTTCTTGGTGCTACAAATATACTGGAAGTAAGATCAAAATGGTTGCCAATATTAACTAATACCTGGAATGTAAACAAATAAAACAGAACAAAGAAAAGGAGAGAGAGAAAGAGAGAAATCAGAGAAATCAGACTAACCTTAGAAAAGCACCAGCGAAAATCTCACATGAGCTCAATGACCAACATAAAGCATAGCCAAAATGGCATTTGAAGCACAATTAAAAGTGCACGGCAGGGGAATGGAGTCAAGTTACAGAGGCATTTAACAGGCATCAGTGTTAATAAAGCAATTTAGTTATGCAATAATGATCTCCAAAACCGGTTAGATGAAGTGCAAATGTCCACAGTGTGCTGTCAATAAAGGTGGCAGAAGGGGGAGGGGGAGGAATGTGAAATGGAGGGAAGGAGGGAGGGGAAAAAAGGTAGGAAAAAATCCCAAAAGTCATTAGCTCATAATGAAAATGTATTTTTTTTTGGCTAACACAACTGAAATCAGAGCTGGCCTCGAGTTTGATAGGGTACAGAACTAAACTGCACTGCAGAGGGGCAAAGGAGGAGAGCGGATGCTCAGCAACAGCAACATCTGCCAGCTCATGTCTCTCTGTCCCTCTGGAGGGCTGTGCCACTTGGCCCACATCTCAGAAGGCTGGGGTGGGCCTGGTCTCCTTCCTGGCAATACCCTTAATTTGTCATATATTTCAATGTTTTTTCAAACCAAACCAAACCAAACCAACCAACCAACCACAGAACAAACAAAACAAACAAACAAACAAACAAAAACTAAACCAAACCAAAACCAAACCAAACCAAACCAAACCAAGAAAAAAAAAAGGGGGGGGGCGGGGGGGCGGGGGGAAGAGCTGAGCCCTGGGGCAGATGTGCAAAGCCTCGTTCGGAAGCGGCAGCCGCACCCTGCCGGTCCCGCCGATCTAACAGGGATCTGGCCTCGGCTCATCCGCTCGCGCCTTGTCCAGGGTCCTGTGACGGGCAGCAGGATTTGGCTGGAAAGGCACGGGCGGCGGGAAGAGAAGAATCTGCGGGTCGGTGGCGATGCCGTCCGGCGAGCGGGTGCGCCCGAGCCGGCTGCTCCGCCGTGCCCTACCCGGGGCACACCCGTCACGCTCAGTTTGCGGGCTAAAGCTCTGCTTTAGTGAAGAAAAATACAAAGCAGGAGAAAACAAAAACACCATAGCCCCCCCCACCCCGCAAATCCCGAGCCTTTCTTCCCAAACAGCCAAAGTCTCTAGTTTCCTAAAAAAGGAACAAACAAGCAAAACAAAACAAAACAAAAAAAAAAAAAAAAAACCCACCAAAAAAACCCAACCAACCCTTATTGTGAGAGCACCGAGAAAATGCCTTCACACTCCTAGGAACTGCACATTGCCGGGTAAAGCATCTAAAATATACTACATATTTATCAAGTTGGGGTTTTGATTTTTTGTTGTTTTGGTTTTTTACTGATCCGATTTTATGAGATGTTGTATGTGACGAATAGCTGTGCAAACTCGTTAGGAGGGACAGGTAGACAGATAAATGACAGCCAGACAGACAGGTAAAAAACACAAACAAACAATCCAAAAACCAACCAAACAAACAAGCCCAGAGAAAACTATCTGGCATGCTAATTTTGGCTGACTGCAATACTACTTCAGGAGTCAAAAGTGGTAGGAAAAAAGGAAATTTCACCGCAAAAATAAAGTGGATGGACAGAGTATGGTCTCCGGGAGGCAAGCGGTGCTACGAGGCAGGGGCAGGACAAGCAGGCCGGGCTGTTCGCTGCTCTGCCCGGCGTACGCTGTGCGGGATAACACCATTCCGGTACAGCCCACCGGGGACACCGTTTGCCTCTCCTGATAACGCGGGAAGCACCCTCTTCTTCCTCATCCCTCCCTCCCTCCCTCTGTGAGATGCTGTAACATTGCCAAATGCGCTCCGAATAGGCAGATCCGGCAACTCCTCAGCGGTAAATCTGAATTTGCACCGAAGGAGGGATGTCCCCCGGTCGTTCCTGGCAGGCAGAGGCAATTCTTGGCTGCAAGGCGCCCCCGCACGCGTCCGAGGCACAGAGTCTCACGTTAAGGCCCTTTCCATACTAGCGAGTGTGACTGGACAAGAAGCCAGCGTGTTCCCCACCCGGTACTACCCTGGAAAAGCCCCGCAGCCACCTGAAAGAACTTTCCAAATTCTTTCTGGGGAGTTGAGACGTAAAGATGCTATTGACCAGGTGGGTGGGGATTAAAAGAAGGAACGGGAGCCAGAAGGAGAATACGCGCGCAGCCAGGGGGAGGCAGGGGCGGGGGATGCCTGCGCAGGGGCCGGCCGGCGCGGGGAAAGGGGTAGGGAAAGCGAAGCAGGCGGTGGCTGACCTGGTCGAAGTAGATGGTCATGGTGCGGTTGCTCATCTCGGAGGGCTCGTGGTTGGTGCTGCGGGTGGCCGAGAAGGCCACCTTGGCGCTGCCCGAGCGCACCGAGATCCCCAGGGAGGAGGTGATGGCACCGTCGGCCGAGGGGCTGGAGTCGCAGACCACCAGGCACTTCCCCTCCAGGACGATGGGCTCCGTGTCGTTCTGCGCCCGCACCGGGCACCCGGCGGGCAGCAGCAGCAGCAGCAGCGGTAGCGCCGCCGCCAGGCAGCAGAAGCAGCCGCCCGCCGGCTCCGGCAGCGCCCCCCGCCGCCGCCGCCCCATGCCCAGCGCCGGACCGCCGCCGCCGCCGCTCCGGATCGCCGCCGACATGCGGGCGCCCCGCGCCGCCGCCGCGGGCGGGCGGCCGCGGGGAGGCGGACGGGGCTGCGCTCCTGCTGCCGCCGCGGCGCCCTGCGGCCAGCGCTCTGCGGGACGGCGGCTGGGCAGCGGCGGCTGCGGCCGCGCCTTCCTCCCCTTCTTCTCCTCCGCCTCCTCCTCCTCTGCGCGGGGCGAAGGAGCCTCCTCAGAGGGCGGGCGGCACGCAGCAGCCTGCCAAGGGGAAAGGCGGCGGTGAAGCACAGCAGCGGGCAGGCAGGAGCCGGCACCACGCCGCCCGGCGGGCTGCCCCTCCCCGCCCCGGGCGTCCCAGCGAGTACAACAGGTCTGGGAGACACCTGGCTGCTCTATGTCACCTCTTTCTCCGGTTCCCCAGCAGGCTGGGGTCCCGCAGCCCCTGCCGTACTCCGAGGGGGGAGGAGGGGACAGCGCGGCAGATTGCATCCCCAAACCCGCGGCGGAGCATCCTGCGGGCGCCTCTGGCAGTCCCTTTCCCTCCCCACAACCAACGGGGGCTCCAAAACCCGACTCCACTTCTTCCCACAGCCCCACTTTTTACTACATCTGCGAGCCTGGTTTGTATCCGTCTCCTAACGCCCCAGACACTACGGAAGAAGATTTTATTCTTGTTATAAGTAACGCGCCTTCTCTCCCCTCGATGGAGCTGCCCCGTTATCTGTAGCGTTCGCGGGTGGCCAGGGCGCCCCGACCCCCATGCTCCCGCCCCGGCGCTGCCCCGGCCGGCTTCTGGGAGCTGCTGCCGCCCTTCTCCCCGCCTGGGGGTTGCTGCCCTCGGGCACTGATTTATACTTCCCAACATTCTGTCCCTCAGGCCAGGCTACCACCACTGCTGACTACCCCGGCGACTCTCTAAACTCGTGAGAAGGAAGCAGCCGGCTCAGGTATGCCCCGGTTCCCACCCCGGCATGCACACATATCGCAGAAGTCAAAGCCTCACCCGGCTTCTCCCTCGGAAGTTGCATCTCAGTTTTCCCTGTTCACCAGAATACCCGGAGATCTCGCTCCTGGGAGATCGCTCCTACGCCTCTCCAGAGGCATCTCTACCGCTGCCCTAACCCCACATCTTATTTTTGCTATCATTTAAAAATTATATTTTGCAAAAAAGAACAGCCGGCGGGGAGGAGAACGGCCTTTTTACCTGGGAGGTCCATGACCGGAGAGGAGGACTGGCTAGGTAGCTCGTCCGTGAACTTGTATAGCTTAGAGAAAATGAGCTGAGATTGCGCTGGCAGGAAGAAAAGGAAACAGGAGTCGCCTCTTTCTCTCCCGCCCATTGCCAATAATCATCCCCCTCCCGCCAGCCGCTACCACCACCACCCCACTTCCTCCCTCCTCCCCTCTTCTCCGGCACACGCGCGCACACACACACACACGCACAGGCAGCCGGCAGGGTTTCAGACACCGGGACCGGAGCGGAGTGCGGCCACGGCACCGCCGGCGATCCCGCACCCCAGTCCTTGCTCTGGCCAGGCACCCCCGCGCCCTGGAGCCGCACCCCGACACATCGCGAGCAGCCGCGACAAGCCGCGATGTTCCCACTGAGACGGCCTCTCCGGTGTCACTGGAGTCAGGGAAGAGCCGTGCCCTCTCGCCCCCCCCATTATTTCTACTCGAACCCGTCGTGCTAAGACGCCCCTGTTCCAACATGCCACCGACACGTTAGCGCTCACCGGCGGCCGCTGCGGCCGAACCACACAGCATCACTCACTGGGAGCTGTTTGGAATTCACAGACTTTAATTCTGAGAGTAATAATCACTAAAAAGGACATGTTGTTTGGGGCACTTCGGGGCGTGAGGCTGCGCCCCGCACACCGCAAGGCCCCATTCCCACGCTCGCACCCCCACACCTCGGCGCCCAAAGCTCGGCGGCGGCTCCCCCTTTATTAAAATATTTATTCCCCGGGGTGTACCAGCTTCCCGGCCCTTTCCCAGACCCGCTCCCGAACCGGGACCCGCTCCCTGACACACTTGAGGACTGGGACTTGCTCCCCGACCTGGTCCTGAATTGAACCCGTTCCCAAGCCGCTCCCGGTCCAGCCCTTCTCCCAGCCCCTCTCCCACCCCGCTCCCGGCCCCGCTCCCGGCCCCGCTCCCACCCCGCTCCCGGCCCCGCTCCCACCCCGCTCCCGGCCCCGCTCCCACCCCGCTCCCGGCCCCGCTCCCACCCCGCTCCCGGCCCCGCTCCCACCCCGCTCCCGGCCCCTCCCGCGGCTCCGCTCCAAGAGCGGTCGCGAGGCGCCACCTGGCGGCGGCGCGGGTCGGGCCGCGGGGCCGCCGGGGCAGCCAGGGACGGCGGGAGCAGGGAGGGTGGCACCTCGGCAGGAGAGGGAGGGAAAATCCCAAAGGGCAGAGCGTTCGGCTGAGGAAGTGAGTGGCCGCCCACCTCTGCAAGGCCTGCGTGCGCTGGGCTTGTGGGTCGCCCCTGCCTTGCGGAGCGGTATCAGTGATGTCTGTCACAGTCAAGGTTATCATCAGATGTTGCCGGCTGCAAATGTTTCATGCTCCTCAGCTCGTGGGGCTGCTGCTGAGACGTCATCAGCAATGCGGGAGAGGGTAAGGCAGAGCACTGGCAACGAAGTTTTGAGAAACACCGTTGCATTTTGATGCATTCGTCTCCATTGCAAACTGGGTTTCTCATTGCATATGGCGTTTTCCTAGAGATTCTGAAACTTAGACTTCAGCATCTGAAAGAAATTTATCAGGAAACTGTATACATCTAAGCGGTAGATCCTGATACAGAGAAAATTTGCAATGTATGTCAACAGTAAAATTACAATCTCTTATATGAATGAGCACTTCTCTGTTTCCATCTTCTGCTTTAAGCAGAAGCAAGGAACCCCTGAGGGTGTCTGCCTGGTGATTTGCACTGAGAAATTAATCATGCCCTGAAATTACAGCTAAGCAGTGTGCAGGGAATTCCTAACCTATAGCTCCTTATTTCAAATGAGAAATTTATGCTACGCCTGAAATACTCATGTTTAATGGTCTTTTTTCTGAGTTCAAGCACGGAGGGATGAGAGTAGAAAGCTGAAAAGTGTAGTGCATTGAAATTATCAGAAATCAGAGCAGGAACAAGTCTATGGCTGTAAGGCAGCACCTATTCTGCAAGACGGTGAAAAGGACCACAGAAATTCCTTCAGAAGATATCAGCACTCAATCTTACATGTGTCTGGTACACTAGGGAGCTGCTATTATTTCTCTTTAGATCACACTACTCATTATGACTGTGTTGTATAAACAAGGAATGAAAGCAGAGCCAAAGGATTTGTACCTTTTTCTATATGAGTTAGAATATAAGGCCCAGTGTTGAGGGAATGATGGCATGTTATCAGTTCTGCCTGCAGCTTTCAAGGAAGATGAGCATAAGAACTAAAGGGAACTGAAAAGCCATTAAATCCAATGTGCACCCACAGGAAAAAAAAGATTAAATCTTGCCTTTTTTAATACAAGAAATTAATCCCACATGTACAGAAACTCTCTTCTTAGGCAACTAGTAAAAGACTTATAAGTAAAAATCAGTGCAGCACATATGGAGGGAGGGGGAATAACAATAGAATATTTACTTCTAATAAAATTTCTAATTATATGACATTTACAGTGTTTATTAGAAAACAGTTCTGTACATTACTTCTAATTAAATATTGTCCTTAATGGAATAAAACTGCAGCTTGGTAGCTGGTGGAATTACTTAAGCATCTTTTTTTTTCTTTCTTTCTTTTTTTTTTTTTCTTTTTTGTGGGTTGGAAGGCTGAAAATACAGAATCTGAAATTATTAATGTGGGAAAATGCACCTCAGTTATGGAATGACTTCAGAAAGTGTAGTTTCTAAAGTAAATTAGCAGGTAAGTTATTGGTAAAGTTCTCTTTCTTGAGTTCAAAAAATTGGTTGTAGTTGGAAAAGAATAGTGAGTAATCAAGCTCATGTCCTTTTTCATCACTTTTCCAAGAATACAAACATTTCTACCAGGGACGTCTTGAACTTGATGGTGTGGAACTTACACAAGAAATAAAACTGCTCTTTTCTTTGGAACCTTTACTAAGCTAGCCCTCACCTTGAACTCATTTAATTCAGCAGCTTCAAGGGGAAAAGCTTTTTGTCTTATCTACTAAATCAAGTTATCAACAGAAAGATATTTTGATCAGTAGCTCCCAAGTGTTTCCATACATTATTTACAATAATGCCAAACAAAATAAGACACTCCTTTCCAAAAGAAAATGCTGTATGTCTTTTCCTGAAATTATTTCACAGACATTTGCATGTATTATATCATTGTTACATATACAAAAACAGAGAAAGAAGAAATGTTCATTTCATGTGAAACATTCTTTTGTCTACCTGTAATATTAGAACATGTTTGTAGCAGGGACACAAAAACACTTCCATGATCAGCCAAGGTGCCTATTTCTGAGTCCTCATTTATTAAATAGGTTACTATTTAAATGGCTGAACTTTGTCTTCATGGATTACTTGGCCTTCAAAAAACAATTTTACTGTAAATTGTAACAAATGGGATTTAACACATCTGATTATTTTTTCTTACAAGCACACCTTTGAAATATAATCTGATGGTAGAGAAAGTGCAGTGTTCTGTACCTACCCAGTGATGACCTCCCTATTAACCATAAGTCGTTGGTAAACCAGCTGAAGTATACCTACCCTCTGTGAGAGAAATCCTTGTGTTACATTCAACCATCATCATGACTAAAAGAACGTTTTGTAAATTCAAATCAGTGTTCTCTATTCTATCAGGACTTCAGGGCTTATTACCTTATAGCTGCCAGCTATGGCCAGGAATATATAACTCTCTGTTGATAATATGCACAACATCCTCAAGTATAAGAAATATAGAGAAAAATTACATAATAAATTAGAATTCATTCACAGAGATACTTAAACTTAATTTCTAGTCCCTGAGTCTTAGTGTCTCACACATCAACAAAGGCAGTTAGATTTTTTCCCTGCATAAGAAAATTCACCATAAATTTTTATCAGGTGACAGTTCTCAAGTGCAAAGGTTTTCCCTTCATTGGAAGGTGGGGAAGGACTATAGATGAATTTTACCCATTCTCATAAAGAACATCATGTCTGATAGAATTTCAGGAATATCTGCATAAGATTTTACACATTGAAAGAAGTAAGTGTAATTTCTCAAGAACATTTGGTTCATATAAAAATATCAGAACAACCCTAACATCATGTTCTGACTCTGTCATCAGCCTCTGTGACCAAAACATTTTCAAGTCATTTAGGTCTGCTTGGGAAAATTTCTAGATGGAGATGTCATATCATTAAACAAAAAATGGTGCAAACAGCATTTTTTTCCTAAATATATACCAGTCAGAAATATTCAGACAATGTGCATCAGTCACCAATGTGTTCTTCAGGTTCAACACTTACCCCCAGTTTTCAAGGTTTGGTGCATCCTCAGAACAAACAATTTACAGTGATGTGGAGCAGCTCTGCTATTCTCTGGATTCCTTCTTCACAGAGCTTTTAAGTAGATAAATGACGACAGCAACCCAGTGTGCCTTCCAAAGACTGCACATTTTTTGTCTAAAATAGAAAAGACATTTGTGAGAAATGTTTACCACAACAACAGCCAGGCATGCGGCTTGCCAAGCACAAATAATTACATTTTCTTTTATATGTAGCACTCAGCATTGCTTGTGTGTCTTGGTTTTGGACACTTTTAATTCATAAAAACTCACAACTTGAGTGTGGGTAAATAAAACCCCCATATTTTAAAAAAAAGTAGCTCCTAGATAACAGAATTAAAGACTATTTATTCTCTTTCACCTGCAAAAATGTATATGGCCACCCAATATCCCCTTTCTGAGCTTCCCAGCTGAGTTCAGAGACTGAAGAGTTTACATGAAATTTATAATGAAAACATTGCTATAAACACGGCACGATCACAAGTTTAATTAGAGGAGATCCCTTAGGGCTCATAGCCAACATATATAAGCTTCAAAGAAGTTAATATATGTTAGATAATAGATATCTGTATCTATCTACCTATCTTACAGTATCTAACAGATATTAGCTATCTCATTTTATATATATATATATGTATGTATTAGATAGAGTAGGTGTATATATTAGGTACATAGAGATACTATGTGTTAGTAATGTGTGAGAGTTGGGAAGAACTGATGGTGCTAAACTATATTTTTGTATTGATTTTCTTGCTGCGGGTGAGATGTTGCTACACAATGTCACACAAATGTGAAATTCAAGGGATGCAGACTGTTTATTTTCAGAAGAGAAAATCTTGAAACAGGACTTTGAAATACAACAAAGAAATGCCTTCAACTGCTTTACTTAGTTCATTGCTTCACTAGTTCATTCAACTAGATTTCAAAGAAGGCCCTCCAGTTCTAATTGGAAAACAAAGTTATACTGAATCACGTGTTTTTAATGATGCATGATAAATTGTATTAGCAGAGAAGGCTTTGACATTTCTGGAAACAATCCAAAAAAATAAAAATACATGGCATAGATAGAAGATCACATTATTAATGATTTCATTTAGTTAGTTCTGAGTTTAGCATTTCAGAATTCAAATCAGGTTTGAAAGCAATACTGTAGAAGTCAGTCTCATTAATGACATATATGGAAGGAAATCTATGACTATCATTCATATATTTTTTATTGCTTCTTTTTTTTATTCTGCTTCAAAGACTCATCCTTTTATTTTAAGAAAGCAACTGCTCTGCAAACAGGCTTCTGTACATTGTTCCAAGTTACACAATCACAAAGCAGGAATACAAAAAAATCTACTTGCTATAGAAATCTTAGCCACTATACAGAGTTGTAATCATCCTGATAGGGAGAAAAAACAGTCAAGTTCAGTCCTTTTAAAATTAATTTTTCTTCTGAAATAAATATATCTGTGTTGCAACCAAGAGACTCTAGCTTTAGAGAGTTGAAACAGATGTATTTGGTCACTTTTATATGCTAATTCCAACTCAGCACATGGCTGCTGAGAACTCTGATGACATTTGAGAGACCCAAAAGATTTGAGTCTTAGTTTCCTTCAGTGAAACTAATGAAGAAGATCTCTGGTTGTTGTTAAGTCACTCGTGTATTTCTTCTAGGTTTTATTTGTGTTAGTTTTTTTCACTTTCCCTCCATCAGAGCTCATTAGACTAATATACTGCTGAGATTTTTTGTCGTATACTTTTGTTGTGGATCTGTCTGTGGATCTGTCTATAGAACTTCTTTTATTTGAAATGGGAAACACTGGAATTCCTCAACCAAAGAACACCTAAAATCTGATCCCAACTTACAAAAGTGGTGTTTCATCTAAGGTGGGTGTAGAGAAAATCCCAAGTAGTCCTTGGCTGTTGAAATGTTGTCTAGGATGCAGGAAGATTTACATCCATCTAAGGAGGTCACATCCTTGATCTGAGTTCCAGACACCTCACTTCAGTCTCAGCTCTCTACTGCTGCAGGTTTCAGCTCTACCATTTATGACAAAATTTCACACCACTTTAGCGTTTAGTCTGTGGAGACTTCTGTTCTTGCCTCATTTGAGAGAGTTCTGAATAGCAATCTTTGTCTCCTTTGAAAGGGCCCGGAAACTTATAGCCAGTGCAGATCCCGTCACCATGCATCAGTACGGCATTAAGTTCTTCTCTTCCAAAATCTAAGGCTTTTATCAAAAAGAAGGTTTTAGCTGCTACAACTGCAGTGATAGCCTCACAAACCAGGGCAATGCATGCAATGGCAGCTCTCCAGTACTTTTAAACAATTGCATTATGAGGTATGACTGATCCCATTCACCTCAGTGGCTGCTAAATTGGGTGTCCCTGAAAACACTAGTGACATCACTTCTTCTTTTACTCCTCCCCAAAGCAAGTAGAAAAGGAGATCTGTTCAACACTTGCACAATCTGCTCTGAAGGAAAGCTCATTTGGGCTGGATAAGGGCATCTGAGAACACCAGTATTTGTCTCTCTTTACAATCAGGAACTCAAAGCCAGAATCCAGTTAATGTCTTAAATTCTCAAGGGAACAGAGAGGGGAAGCCACTGAGACAAAGCTGACATATTCAAAGTCAAAGATCTTGAGAGCCAAGCCCAGGGGCCTAGGGAGGGCATGAGAAAGAGTATCTGGGATAGTTATCAGTTTTCCTTTTAACAGCTTCATTGGAAGAATTGAAAATTAATTTTCTGTGCTGAGCTGAGCTTTGGGCATATGCTACTGTTTAGACATACCTTGTTCTCCTAGGAAGTATTGCAGCAGGTGAGAGATATGTTTATGCAAAGTAAGTTGCTGAACTATTTTGAAGGATCTTTACATATGTTTGTACCATACCTCTGGGAAACCTCGTAAACCTCTGATCACATCATTTGATTTAGGTGGAACTCTCAGGGTAGTAGGCACAGGTAATCTTTCACTGTAAACCCTCATATGGCCTGACTCACACCTGTCCCAAACACTGAACACCCAATATGCTCTATTGCATGTGACTGCATAGAAAAATAGTGGTGCCTTGAAGTCACAGACAAAAAGAGATGACACCAAAGCAGTCATTCCCATCACCTTGTATTCTTCCTTCCAGGGAATAGTTGAAATACTCAGTATAGAATGAAAATGTACTAAATTTCAGACATTTACATTAGGGACTTTAAGGCAGACATAGTATTTCCAATTCTAATACTGAGGCCTTCACAAGGGATTTCACATCTGAAGCTTTTTCATTGCATCAGACTGAATGACACTAAATCCAATTTAAAATAAATGATGAACCAGAGTTCTGATACACCTTTGCCAAATGTAAAGAATAATATGTGTTGTAAAAATAAAATAAAAGTCACATTGCAAATAATTCCTTTACATAGCAATTTTTATATATATATATAATATACACTATATATATCTATTAGAGAAGTTAATGTGCAGAAAGCCTGAACTGAAAGTCTCAGGCCTACAAGGACTTAGCCTGTATTTTACTCGAGGCATGTGAGAGTCCCACTGTGCTTTGCTCTTTATGTACATAAACCTTTGTAGGCATGGAGCCACAGCACAGGGGGCAAAAGATACCAAAAGCACTTCATAGAATTTCTTTTCATGACTTTGTGCTTGTGATTCTCTCGAACCAGTATCATTATTACTTTATTGTGTTTTGTCATTGTGGTGACACAAAGGATTTTAGTGCAGCTCTGTGGAGACTGTTGTGCCACGGACGCAGGTTTCAGTGTCAGTTCTGTTCTGTTAAAAGGCAGAAACAGATTCTGCCGGTGAGATTTGCAATGGCCACCAGGCATCTGGCATCTCTGTAACTGTCCTTTCTCAAGACCAAGAAAAATTCTGCGATAAATTTTACAGCTCTGATTAAACACTGCATGTGCCAATGACAGATGTGTTTAAGCTACTTATCTTTTTAAGCTACAGTGCTTTTATCTGTGTAGAACTTTTCACCAAAAGGGGATAGGGGCAATGAATTTAAGCTGAAAAAGGGCAGGTTTAGGTTAGATATAAGGAAGAAATTCTTTACTGTGAGGGTGATGAGGCACTGGAGCAGGTTACCCAGAGAAGCTGTGGATACCCCATCCCTGTGAAAGTGTTCAAGGCCAGGTTGGGCAGAGCTCTGAGTACACCAGTGTAGTGAAAGGTGTCCCTGTCTATGGAAGGGGGCCTGGAATTAGGTGGTCTTTGAAGTCCCATCCAATCCAAACCATTCTGTGATCCTATGATTCTATGACAATGGGCAGGGTTTCTTATGGAAGAGAACCGATAATGATGTACTTATCTAAGGGAGTGTCTCTCTATGCACTGTCTGTACATACAGAATAGATATTTAAATAATTCTTTTCTCTCCTAGGCTTTCTTTTTTTCTGTTTCCTAACGTGTTGTCTTGGGGTGACTTTATGATGTGTATCCCATATCTCTGCCCTATGCCCTAAAATCAATTTTTGTGCCTTTCTATGCCTTTAAACTGAGCCTGAGAGGGGGGAGGAAAAACTGAGGAAAACTTTTTCAAAGCAGTTTGCAGCTTGTTCAAGGTCACGCAGAGATAGAGACTTTTTTTTTTTTTTTTCCCAGCTGCAGCAGGAGAGCAAGAGGGGAGGGAAGGCACCCGGCTTGCTTTTCTTTCCAGGCAGCTTTCAGCAGTTTTTTTTTTCCTCAGCTCCTTTTCCTCCAGAGAGTTGAACTTATGTTTTCCTGGGACTTCATTTTTTTCCCTTTTCTCTCTGCTGGACTGTTTCATTATCAGAATACATTGGGAGGACTTTCCACCAAGGCCTTGGCCCTGGAGGTGGGCCCACCACCCTGTCCCAGCTCCAAGGAGGGAGATCTATGAAAGTACTCTGAATTTTCCCCCAGGTTTCTCTCAGCAGAGCAGGAGGTTTTATCATTTAGCATCATTATCCTTTTCCTGTGTGTTTGTTAAATAAATAGTTTTTATCTCTTTCACTTTCCTTCTAGGGAAACTTATGTTTTCCCAAACCTGGTGGGGGAAGGGTTGTTGTAGCCTGCCTTCTCTCAGAGGATATATTTCTAAATTTGGCTAAACTGGAACACGTCTTGATATTTTATAGTTTACAATATATAGGACTTAACATTGAATTTAAGGTTACACCAAAACTATGTCCAGGCCAAGTTTAAGCCCATGCTTATATAAAAATCTGCTTCACATCCACACAGTCTAGTTACTAGTTTTTAAGGACTTGGCTGCACACTAGTAGTTAGGCCTAGAAACACACTAGTCAGAGCAAAGTCAGCTGCCTGTGCTGGGCACTGGAAGATGGTACTGCCAAACTGGTGAGTCACAGCTGGGAGTCAGGGATTTCACCTCTTAAGAGCAATCTTGAGGAAACAAGAACTCAACAAACTATGTGTCCCAAAAAGCAATATGTAAGTAATTGATTCCTATCACTTTAAACTGTCCAAAAGCAAACTGAAACATCAGAATAACCCAAAGTAATGTATCTCTGTCAGTCTTTTCAAGGAAATAATTCTTGATCTTGAACTCACTCGAATAATCACAGTAGAGTTGATGTCTTTGTGCTTTGTGTAACTTACTTAAGAACAAACAGTAAATGCTATAAATGACATGTAAACATTACTTCCCAGTGATATTTGGGCTGAAGAAAAACTCCTCTGTTTCCTCCCCATAATTTTTTTCCCCACATATGGGCTAGAATTATATGGAAATTCATGCGAATGAACATTGATTTTCAAATATGAAAATATTGTGTCCATTTTTGCACTGTTTCCACCTGAAACACAATTGCTGCCAGTCACCTCTCCTCTCCAACTGCTTCATTCTGACAGTTTGCATTATCCTGCTTTTATAGATTTTCCCCAGGTATAATCAGGTGAATGACCTCAGAATGCCATAAATGTTCTTTGCTAGTTTCCCATGGCTTCTCAGAGGAAAAAAAAAAGGAAGGTAAATTATATTGTTATGCTCTCATTTTATAAAAGTAAGCTTAGAAACACACAGTTGAATTCCAGTTCTACCAGAAGCCTAAACAAAGTCTTTCTGACTCATGATGACATCTTCAATCAATATTTTCCTAAGCAATCAACATAAAATGTAAACTGGATAACTGCGGTGTCGGTGTGCAAGAAGCAGGCTTCCTGAAGAGGAGCAACAGGCTTGTATCAAAAGGCATGCAAAGATGAAAAGAATATGGCCTAAGTTCAAATTCAGTTCATCAGTTCACCACATGCCGAACATCAAGGAACCCAGTAGACTGAAAAAAGCTAAAAAGCTGACTGAGTGGAGCTGGGCTGCTCAAGCTTGACTTTGTTCATACACTCTTTGATATATTTTAGAGCTCACTGGGGTCCTTGGGCCATAGCTTATATTCATCCACCCATCCATCCTTCCATCCATCCTATAGCTGGCACCACTACAAACCTTAAACCATGAGGGCTGAATTGTCACACTCTGCAACTGACCCTGTATGAAATAGATCCCCCCTTCCCATGTGTGCTCACACATACTGTTCCTCACTAAAAGCAACATGTTCTCTAATCTCTTTTCACTGCATCATCCTACAAATAGAACAAGACTACTGGGAAAAATATAGTTCACTGGGGTTGCAAAGTTAGCCTTGGTGTTTGGAGCAGAAGAATATTTGCATATAATTTTTTAGTTAAGAGTTTCTGGGAGTGCACTGGTTTTCAGCATTTCTACACTTTTTTATAGTAAAAAGGCCATCCATCCTATGCAATGGAAAATAAAAAATACTTGAAGAAACCCTGGAAGATTTCTTGATTTTTTTTCATTGATTCATCTGTTGTAGTCTTATAACTTTACTGTTTCTCATCCCATTTATAATGCACTATATATCTAAGCACAGTGGAGCATTCCTATGTCTGTCTTACAAGCAGCCTGTGACACAGGATAAAATTCATCTTCGTGGTTCCCTGAATCTGGATACAGCTAATGGTCCACACAGCTAATAGATTAAATCCTCTTTTGGGAGATCCATGCTCCTATGCAGAAAAAAGTCATTAGGCAGATAATTATGATAGATTTGCAACTGCTGGAAACTTCATGACAAACTCCAGTGGTGTACTAAGGAGGCTTAACTACCTTATCAGTGGGATAAAATTCCATAGCATGATACTGATATTTGTGTTTGAGTTTTAAGATAATGAAGATCAAGTTTTGTGCAGAAAACCACAACATTAGGCTTTTTAAACAAATTGTTGTAGGTGACAATATTTACCTTCAGATCCTCCACAAAGCAAAATTTCTTCCAAATTTTTCAGTACCTTTCAAGTGGACAGAACATGAAAATCTCACTCTTTCAGATTCTCCAGTATTTTAGAATCCAGAATATACTGAATGTTGAAGGGAAGAGGCTGTGTTGAAAAAAACCCAACAAACAGAAAAACATAACAAATATGTTTGGGTCATGCAGAAGTCTAGAAAGAGAGTCTTCTGAAAGCTGATTATGCACTGAATCATCACTCCTTCAGTAGTTCACATTTTTTGTGTTGTCAGAAAGAATGTTGATTCATATGGGTATAGACAATTTATACAAATGTTAAACAAACCTTTTTATACAATCACTTGAAATTTTCTCTTGGAATGAAACTGAATTTCAGAATTTTTTAGAGCTTTTTATGCCATTAAAATAAGGTTTCCAAAGAGGACACATGTCAATAAGCCTTTTCTAGGTCAAAACCTATTAAACTTACCTTTCTCTTTCAGAAAATTTGTCAAATTTGTCAAATTTACTGAAGGCAGAAGCATATTTCACTCCATATAAGCCAGTTTACCCATGGATTGCACTGAAATCTCTAGTCCTCCTTTGGAGCTGGCCAGTTCCACATGCATGATGAAAAAACCATGGAACACAAGGAAAAATTAATTGAATAATTCATACCTAAATTCAAGCCCTGCTCAGAGTAGTAAAGGCATCCCTCACTGTAATTGTAACATTTCAAAAAATGAAACACTCCAGTGGTTTGGAATAGAAATTGGAAGCTGGAATTCTTTCTTACTTAGAAAATTAGTTATATCCTTATATCTAACTAATCCTTAGAAATTTCCCCCAATCATCACACATTGTTACATATCTAATCATTAATTTTGAGACTCATGAGGGGTGTCTAAAAATTAAAGCTAATCAAAGTGCAAGCAGTAACGTCTAATATGTAAATCTCACACTGGTCCACTGTGGTTCTCTTTAAGATTTCTTTTACAAGTGACGAGTTACAAGAGACACAGAGCTTTTCTTGCTTCAGAGCACATAACCTTAGTATTGTCATTCTCCCAAGACCTAATGGATATTTCAGAGAAATGGATGACTGGATATTTCAAGAGAGTGATCATGAAGTTTCAACCGATTCTGAGGATTATTGTTATCTTGGGGTTTGGACTAGATGACTGTAAATGTCCCTTCCAGCCCAAACCATTCTGTGATTCTAAGATCTTCAGACTCAGAGCTGACTCATGTACAAAGGCATCATTCTCACTTCTTGGTCTCCAGTTAGATTCTCTTAAGTAGTTTTCAGGCTGAAGTCAGCCATCTTAAAATAGCTTTCTCCATCTCTTTCCTGTGTAAAGAAGATATCTTTTTCCTCTGCAGAACCTGTTTTCCTAAAAACACAGATCACATGAAGCAGAAAAGTATGGTCCCTTTTTCAGAGGAAATGTTTACAATAAAGGACTATTCCAAAGCATTAACTACTCAAATGCATTTCTGCAGATAAATTGAGTTAAAGATAAAAGAAAATTTTCTCTTAAAATTAGATACTCTACATGAATAACCACATTGCAGAGAAATGCCTTTTTCATTCCATAATACAATTTTATATGTGCGTACACAGTAAGTAGCTGGAATATGTGGGGTTCTCAAAAACCCAAAGTGAAAAAATAGAAGGCAAAATGAACAATTACGATGACGACTCGATGCAATTTAGGACAGAAGTGATGTTGTGTAAACTAAATAAGATACAGATAACAAACTATTTATTTACAGATGTATGCAGAGTTTTGCAGTACTTAATACTGTGGATTGTGTCTGTATTTGGTTTTGGTTAGTCTATACTTCTTGCATAGATGTGAGAGGATGGCAGTCATACAAAAGTGAGTGTATTTGCTGTTAACAATTCTCTCAGCTTTTTTAAGGAGAATAGAATAGTAATGGAATTTTTAAAAAGGTAAGAAAAAGACAATTTTTTTCCAAATTCTAGGTAAGGTGAGTTTCCTTGCATTGTATTTACTCCTTTTCTTTTATAAAACTACATTCTATCCTCAGTGTATGCTGGCCTTGGTAACAAGAGATGTTGCATTCTGAACAAAAAGACCTGGTAACCTTAAATTAAGAGGTGAATTAAATGCTTGTGAAAGTACCATCTGCCAGCCTAAGAGCTGGAAGGATTATTCCTCTGTATATAATTCTACCAAGATTCAAGTACCAGCAGCATTTCCTGCAAATGTCTTACAGTGAAGTCACTAGCTTGGCTTGGAGAGGTCCCAACTCCAGGGGTCAAACCAGGTTACTAAGATCTGAATTTGAACACACTGGACCCAAACAAATGCCACTGAAATTAATCAAGTTAAACAATGGAAATGGAAATAAAGTAAGGTACTCATATGTGTCTATTTTAACCTTGCCATATGAAAGATTGGAGTACTTGTACTGAAGTGGATTAAGCTGTGGTGTTTTCCTTTTAATAAATAAACAACAACTGGTTTTACAAGAATAGCATTTTTTTATTTGAAGAAATAGAGTAACAGTCAAACTCAAAAGTGTAAATTAGCTACACATTCTCATCCTGATCAACTTCTTATCTGGAATCAATATCAATGATAAGCATTATCACTTTTACTACAAGAACATAAAAAAAAATCTTTTATTAAAACCCAAATTTCTGCTTAGGTTATGTGCTGAAGCTTCTCAAAACACAGAACAGAGGATCCATGATTGACTGTAGGAACCCAGAGTGCCGAGAATATTTCTCTGCCTGTTTTTAAGGGCTCTTACCCCCTGAACAACACTGTTTTAGCTTCAAACCTTGGAAAAAATTACCAACAGTCAGACAAGAACTAGAAAATACAGTGATGTGAATTAGGTGATAGACTACTATGTAAGATTGTCACAGGGTGAAAAATTTAGAGGTTTTGGGCTTCTCTTTGTAGTAAAGAGATAAGAGTAAAAAATATCAAAATGGAGGATTGTGGTTGTTCTCTAAACCTTCTCCTTCTTCTACTACTCCATGTTCTGCAGTAAAAGTAGTTTGGAATGACTGGATAGAGAATTCCGCAGTTCCTAGTCGTGTTACTGAATAATTGGTAGGAAAGTGAAAATAATTTACATTTTTAGTAACTATTGGTTAAAATATTTTTAAAAGGCTGTGTAAATCTTGATAATTGTCTTTACTCCTACTTTTCTTCCTTCTATGCTGTACCTGGGTCACGCTAGTGGCTCTGTTCCTCTGATAAGACTTAATAAACAACTATCTGGAAGCATTGAAACTCAAGGAAAAGTTTCAGCTTATCTTTGAAACTCCTTGCAAGGACTTTCAGTAAATTCTTTCCCACCAGGAGGGACTTAATTTATGGCACGGTATAGTGTCAATTGACATATCCATTGCAAACTTTGAAAAGCATGTTAAACTTTCAAATTTTTATTTTCCCTGGTCAGACTTAGGTTCTTTGGGTCTCTGTATGACAATTTATAAATTTAAACAACTTTTAATTATTTTAGCCTAAAATAATATTAAATTTCTTTCACAAATATGTAATAAATATTTTAATTCTCCCTTCCCCATAGCTTCTGATTACCTAGAAAATGCTTAGGTAGTAAACAAATAGTTTGAATGTAGAGTTTGAGGCAAGGGTCTTGTAGGATTATGAATCAGAGATTAATTTGGCTTTTTTTCTCTTTTGTGGCGTCACATGTTCTGCCAAATTTGCCAACAGTAATACAGACATCCATGGAAACAACCCACTGTTCTAATCTCCTATTTGGAGCTTTGATACCTTACATATACTTCAAGCCTCATAAAAACCAAGCCCATCTTGGACTTTGGGGGAATAAAGTATCTCAAGAAGTATGCCAAAGTTCGGTTTGGGTTTTCTCTGTTCTTTGCATGTGTTTTGTTTTTCTTTTTCTTTTTTTTTTTTGGAGAGTATACTTATGAAAAATAAACTCTAGAATTCTCACTTAGGCACAAATAAACTTGGCATGTGTTTAAAATTTTAATAAAATACGTAAGGGCCTTTCCTTTCTCAGTGCCTTAGGACCAGCGAGTAAAAAGTTGAAATTTCCTCCTATCTCGTGAACAGTTTTTTGAAAGAACTAACGAAGAGCTTTTTAATAAAAGTATTTATGCAAGGTATGTGAGTCTGTCTCCCCATATATGGTGAGGAGGTATATGGAGGTATATGTCCTTAACAGTGTAATTTGAAAAGAAAGCTAGGCAGTACATTATGTCTTCTGTATAGAAGTGGCTTATGTCATATAAATGGCTGTTAAAAATTAAGAAGTTATTTAGGTTTCTGGTACAGCTTAAGCAAATTCCTCACTATAATTAGGAAGTTAGAAGAAATCTTTCCAGAGAAAGACAGGAATATATAGCAACTCCTCTGATGGTAATTAAACTTTAAAACATTCATCTTAAGAATTGTGCTAGTAATAAAGATGATTCTCAGAACTAGAATTTCTTTCTGTGGGATGTAATAACATTGGAACTTCCTCTTAATATAATTCCAAATCTCATTAGACTATGGTGACATTAAAAGTCCTTCAGAAGATGACCAAAAAAATAAAAAAAGAGAAAAAATCCAACAGTCCAGAACACAAACTAGAAGCATGTTTTGAGATTTCCTGCAATCAAGAGCAGAAGCAATTAGATACCTATTGCATATTTATTAGGGTGTCTCACCATCTACAAACCCAACACGTCACAACCTGCATCAATGAAAGGAGGATTGAAAGTATGTCCAGTCAAACTCGAAATGCTTGTGTGGTGCAGCTTCAGTGAGACTCGGGAGTGCACTGGTAGGTTAATATGATTTGGTGGCTTAGCTGACTTGGTCTGGCTGTGGCTACACGCCCTCTGTATGTTCCTCATGAGGGAATCTTGAGGAACAAGATGCTCATGTTGAGACTTACACAACAGAATGAGAATATTTACTTGGGCATGAGTATAAGAAAAACCTGCAAAAACATTGATTGCAGCGGAAATTGCAGCCATTCTGATGTAGACAGTGACATATTCTTCTTTCAGCTTCTGTAGCCCTTCTGTCTCTGACACTTAGTTTTGTTTCTAAACATCCCTCCACCCCAACCAAGTAGTTAACACCATATGGCTTCAATTCTACTATGTCAGTATTTTGTAAAGATAGTACAAAAGAAATATCATGAAAATAGTTTTGTCATTCTCTAAATGGATGTTTAAATCCTTTTGTTACTGAAAAGGTAGCGACTCCCGATCTTACAGTGTTTTTACTGTTTAAATTTCAAATTCTAGAGATGACACTTCCTTGTGAATGGACAGAAATAGCTGCATTTATCTGAACTTGAGATTTCTAATTTCTACCAACTTACCTGTTTAAAGACAAGATCATCAGGAGCTTAAGATTTTCTTTGTCTTGAAATGCATTGAGTTATTTAAATAGTGTATAAAAAGTTACTGTAAAGTCCTACAAAATTGAGTACACTTAAAATGAAAACTCTTGACCTAGTGATGACATATTCAAGGAGAATTGACTTCTAATTCTGCAAATACACTTTATCTTTGGATTTGTGGATGGAGAGCTTCACCATGATGATTTCAAAAATGTTATCATTGTCCAAACTCTCTAACAGAAGAATACAGAAAAGGTATTCTGACTGAGATGGCCATTATTCTTTACTTGTATCCTTAACTTTTCCCCTCAGATTTGCTTTTCTTTCATTTATAATTTAATTATGACACTTCATAATTGCAATATTGTGATTGATTTTTAATTTGAATGTTCTTTGTAGAGCAAATACATGTGCAAAACCAGAAATCTCAAGAGGCATTAAGAGAAGAGACAATGAGAATTGGTCTGCTATTTATTGTGCTCTAGATCTGTACAAGTTACTTATTTCTGAAATAAATTTATGTATATTCAGTAATTGAAAACATCCCTTCCTTTTGTAGGAATGATCCTTTGAAGCTAACTGAAGTGTAGTTTGTACATTAAGGAAGTTATTTTGAGGGAGGAAACTTCATTATCTTCCAGATCAGTAAGAATTCAGGGACAGCAGCTCTAATTTAACAAATATATTTGACTTTTCTGGAGAAAATAAAGTGAGAAAGGGAGGTAGTTGGCATTATTTTGTTTAGACTTCTAAAGCCCATTTTACATGGCATGACAGATAAAAGCAATTTTGAAAATAAAGTCGGTTGGGGTTATAGAAGGAATAACAAAGTAAATTGGAATGTGGCTTGAGGAAAAAAGCAAAAATCTATTATTTAAGCAGTAAACCTGGGCTAAAAGATAGTAATTTGTTCAGTTCATTACACCAAATTTTTTGTGTTTGTTGTGCAGCTCCTGACTTTTCTAGCAGTAGATTATAGGTGTGTGTAAGTTATATTAATTTCTTTTTAACTCCCACAAACAGTATGTAATTATACATTAGCAACCTAATTCTAGAGTCTGGTGAACCTGGGTAATCAAATTCAACATAAGCTAATTAGGTGTTGAGTGTGAAGTTATTTGATCTCCTTTACAAATTCTTATTTTAATGCATTTCTATAATATTGATGAAGAAAATAATCATAATATTTTACCTTCTTACTGCTCATCTTTATCTGCTTGTGTTAAAATTGTGTTAATAATTGTGTAATAAAAATTGTTAAATCCTTTCCTGCTGCTAGTCACTGTCTCAGTTTAAAGCTGTACAATCAACTTGTGCTATATTAGTGTTGAACAAAGTCTATACAAATTCGTGTTTCACATGTCCAGAAAAAATGTACCTTTCTGTAAATAAGAAGGAGGCTGGAACAGCAGCTGCAGAAAAATCCCTTTTCTTTAATAAAATCCTACTTCAGCACAGCTGTTCTATTGTTTTTAGATATACCTACAACCTAGATAAACATATTCCTAATTTTGCTCTTTTGACAAATTGGTTCCAGTCTGCCTTCTTTGAAGGAAGACTGTGGCTGACTCTTTACTTGACTAAACTAATTTAGAGCATAAAGCATTTCAGCCCCAAACCAAACCAATACACTGTGGGAACAGAGGGTGGAAGAATGAAAATGAGGTTATATGGATGTTGTTTCTTTGTGCTAATAGTGCATCTTCAGATAGGTAAATAGTAGCAGTTACAAGTGGAAATGTAGTCAAAGGTTCAAGCCAGGTGCTTTCTTCCTCAGTCATATAATCGTAAAATATCTTGAGCTGGAAGGGACCCATAAGGATCATTGTGTCTGTTTCCTGTTTATTACATACTGTAATAAGCATGGCATTTCAAATATCTTTTGCAACAGTATGATTAGACAATGTTGGGAATTATTTGGGAAAAAAATGTTATTTAAAAGAAAAGTGTAAATATTAAGTGACTGTTTAATTCAGATTTAGAGTATTGACTGAGAATCAAGTGCTTATGACGGATAGTCCAAGGACACTCTGAGTAAACATAAAGCACTGTAACTCAACATGACTTCTTTGGCTTTTTCATTACTAAGTCTGGAGGACTTGGCACTATATATTTCTACAACAGGAACATCAGATTTTAGATCTATTAACAGCAAGTAAATTATTTATCAACTTACAGCATATCAGGAGTTATTTGGCAGTTGGCAGGCATCAGTGAGCCATAGATTAACAGAACACCACTACTGTGTAAAATATCTTCTAAGCAATCTATTTCAGACCAGAATTTTTTAATAGATACCCTTATTTTAATTTTTACTCAGGACATAAAAGCCCCTTAAGCTGCTTTTCTCACTTGCTATTTCTCTGTCTATAGGCATAATACCATGTTTTAAGGTGATTGAAAGGAGAGACTGAAAACGTTGCCAGTTGTTTCTGAAAGCAACATTACATACGGCTACTTAGCAGAGGAAGGTATGCACTGTATGTGAAAATCAGCAAGAAAACATGGGCACATTCTGGAACAGTTTTGTGATCTTGCTACAATGGGAGAAAAAGTGGCAATAATAGAAAGACACGGTTGAAGATAGAAGACACAGTTGAAGATAGAAAGAGCCCTTTTCTTCAGAATGATCTAACTGGGAAGCACATCCTGAGCTGCATCAAAAGCAGCATGGCCAGCAGGACAAGGGAGGTGATTCTGCTCAGCCCTAGCACTACCTATCACCTGAAGAAGCACCACGTCCAGCTCTGGGGTCCTCAGCACAAGAAAGACATGGGCCTGTTGGAGCAGGTTCAGAGTAGGCCACAGAAATGACCAAAGGGCTGGAGAACCTCTTCTACGGAGACAGGCTGAGATAGTTAAGGTTGTTGTGGGGAGACCTCCTTTGTGGCCTTCCAGTTCTTAAAGGGGGCTCATAAAAGGAGGGAGAGCAACTTTTTATAGGGGCAGATTTGTACAGGACAAGGAATAATGGCTTTTATATGAAAGAGGGTCAGTTTAGATCATATATAGAAACAAATTCTTTAGTGTGAGGGAGGTGAGGCATTGGAACAAGTTGCCCAGAGAAGCTGTTGATGCCCCATGCCTGGAAACACTCCAATTCAGATTGGATGGGGACTGAGCATCCTGATCTAGTGTTTGGCATCCCTGTTCATTGTGGGGGGTTTGAACTAGACGAACTTCCAGGTCCTTTCCAACCCTGGCCGTTCTATGTCTCTCACTGGGGGGACCACTCTCATCCCAGAGGAGTGGCTTGTTTCCCAAAGGGCTTGTTCCAGGAAAAATTTAGCAGATAAAAAATTTTCTTCTGCTAAAAGATTTTCCTGTTCTCCCATTTCTTATACTCTGTGCTTTTACTCCATATCATGCAACTGTGAACAATGCATCATTTTGTTGCCTTCTCTAGTTGCAGCTGCTTCTCTGCAGAATAACTGAAAACACCGAAGCTTTTGCAGCTTCTGATGCTTTCTGAAATGCCTCGAACTTTCTAAGCTACCTGTCATTTCAGTATCTCTGATATTCCTCAGATTTTATCATGTCATATTGGATCAAGAGCTTAGAAAAAACCAACAAACCTTAGGCATTTTCCTTTTCAGATGTGTTTCAATGGAAAAGAAAGGCTTCAGTGGAAGGCAATTTATCCCAAGATAGGAGCTTTCAAAAATTCTCCTGTAAACTTCAAAATAGGCTCTCTCCCTACCTAGGATCCCAGGAGAAGCCAGGTGAGGGGGACAGAGGATGATAAGTAGGCCACTTTATTTAGGTGAACTCCAGTTACAGTTTATTAAGTTAGAAATGCTTAGTAGTGTGTTTTCAGTTACTTAAAATACTTGTATATTTACATTCTTTCCATGAAAACATTAAAAGGGCGAATCACCTGTGAATAACAAGTTCTGAGTGAGAAGTGAATCTCTTGATCTACCACTGAATTTAGAAGAGAATATCGCAGAAGTTGTTCATACAATTTTCCCAATTAAAATTACAGTTGTGAGCCAACCGTATTTTTCCACAGGAAAATGTCACATATAGCAAAACAAACTTTGGAAATGCCAAAATTATTTTTCTTTAAATTGACTTTTAAAAAACAAACACAAGAATGTTGATTTAGTATAAAATTTTATATTAAAAAATTAATAATAATGTCCCAAACCCACCACCTACCAAAATGTTTCAAACAAGTAATAACAGTTATTAAAAATGGTGATTAACTATTAAATATCTTATTAGTGATACTTTAAAAGTTAAAACAAACAACAAAACCAACCAAAAACCCCAAACAATCTCCACCCCCCTCAAAAAACCCAAATAACAAACCAACAAAAATACCCCCAAAAAACCCTAAACCATCCCCAAACCTTAAAAAAAACAGGGGGAAAACCAGACCAGTCAATATCTGCATACAATGAACAAGGGATACTCAAATAGTATAAGATACATTAATAAAAAGGGTAAACCCTGAGAACTTGTCAGCATGGAAGATAGATTGGGTTAATTAGCCCTACAGCGATGGCCACTCCTACCAGATGATGGACATCAATTATGTGCTGTGATTGACCTCATAATACACTATTCTTCATCTACAAAGAGAACTAGCAAATAACTAGTCCTCAGAGACAAGCAGAACCAGTTTGAGAAGTACTTATTGACATACAATTCTCATTAAAAAATCCAGTGATTTTGATAAAATTTGTGTCATTTCATACCACTCCCATTCATGCACTGACCATGCAGTTTCTGTCACCCATCCCGATACACGAAAATCTTGATATTTTTAGGGTAAGCTGAGTGATCTTTTCAAGTCAAATAAGTCTTTTGATAATTCTCAGGGCAGGACAATTACACCAAAAAATGCCATGCTAAAGGAAAAATGGTGAGAACCAGAGAATATGAGTTAACTTACATAATAAACTAAAGATTTAGGTTAATATGCTGGAAAAATAGCATGGAACTAATTTAATGAGAAGCATCAAGCTAATCTGTATGTAGAAACCTAGCTATTTTTAGAGTCCTCCTCCTCCTCCTAAAATGCTGTTAATATGTAAAAAAAATATTTCTGATCACGGACAAGTCACTCTCCTTCTTGCATTCAAAACTTTTTTTCCCTGCATTTCACAGTATATCAGCTAGCCAGTTTTACAACACATAATGTTTGCTGTTATAGAGACTATACAGACACATCATTCCAGGGTATAAAACGGTTAATAAATGTTTGAAAAAGTGTTCCTGCCCCATTGGTTTTCAGAATACATCACTGCTTCACACACAAAACCACCATCCATTTCGCATGACCCTACAGTATCTGACTGCTAAGAGGCTGAACACCACATGCAAACACATAACCTTAGTTTGGCAAGCTCGTTTCAAAGCTCTATTCGCATGAATAAAATCTGTGTTGGTTTTGGAGTTAGGATTTTTTTTCATCTCAAAGTATGCACATCCAGCAGGTGTATTATGAATTAGTATTTAAAAAAAAAAAACCAGCCCTTGAAGCAGGCATCTGGGAATCTGATACATAAACAAAAGAATAAAGCTATTTCTGATTTTTTTTTTTTGTGGTAGCAAATGATATTACATAAAAATCCTACTGTCAATTTTAAGTCATAATTTTTAGATTTTTTACCCTTTTTTTTTTTTTTTTTTTTTAGTTTTCTGTACCCTACTATTATCATAAAAAGTGTCTCGGATTATGGCAATAAGAAGAGGTAAGGAGGAAAAAGCCATGGTTCTGTAGGAAGAAATGCATGTGCTTAGTAGGCATCATACAGAGTCGTTTTCAACGCTTTACACTCATCGGATCTCCTTTGTTGTCCCTCCACATAACACAGAAGACTCAGAAGTTAGAATAACACTTGTAAAGCAGCCATACTGGTAAAGGAAGCATATACATCTATATGAATCCTTATCCAAATGCATACATTAGATTTAAGTTATCAGTGGCTGTGGCTTGATTTCCTAGTAGCTGTTGGATGGCATTCAATGTGTTCCTAGAAAGCATCTTCCAGAATAGATTCATCTGAAAGAAATATAGCTCATGGTCTTCCAAACTGCTCCACCTCCAGAAAAAAAGCAGTTCAAATAGCACAGCTTTTAAAACAGCCTAAGCACAGCTCTTCCAGCTAAAATGTTAATGTAGATGAACCCAGCAGATGTAAGACACTCTAAGTGTCACTACAGTATCACTTTCAGGGAAAACATATGATTTTCACAGAATATCTTGATTTGGAAGGGAACCACAAGGATCATCAAAATCCAACTCCAGGCCCTGCACAGGATACCCCAAGAATCACAGCATGTGCCTGAGAGAATTGTCCAAACACTTCTTGAACTCTGTCAGGCTTGGTGCTCTGACCACTGCTCTGGGGAGCGTGTTCCACTGTCCAAACATTCACTAGAATATAGACCTTTTTCTCATATCCATGCTAAACTTCACCTGACACAGCTTCAGGCTGTGCACTCGGGTGCTGTCACTGGTCACCAGAGAGAAGAGATCAGTGGCTGCCCCTCTTCCCCTTGTGGGGATGTTGAAGACTGCAGTGAGGTCTCCCCTGAGTCTCCTCCAGGCTGAACAGACCAAGTGAGCTCAGCCACTCCTCATACAGCTTCCTCTCAAAGCCCTTCACCATCCCTGTGGCTCTCCTTTGGATGCTGTCTAATAGCTTAATGTCTCTTTTACAGTGTGACGACCAAAACTGCACACAGGACTTGAGGTGAAAACAAAATCTATTGCAGACGGAATAGTCTGTGTTGGAGTTTAGTACTTTGTAAGAGCTTAATGCTTTTCAAAATGTTGCTGCTTATGTTTTTTAGTTCAACAATTAAGATAGTTGTACCAAGAAATACCATTCTGTATTTATTTCAGTGTTTCTGAATATATTTCTATTTCTGCTCTTCATAAATATCCACAAGTAATATCAAAGGAAATCTATAATATGAAACCAGGGGATATTTTATGCTTCAAGAAACATGTGAAAATAATCCTATAACCACCTGTCCCTTATTTTCCTGTGCAAAACTTCTGCTCTGTTAGACTATAACAAGCAGAACACAGATATCATGCCTGAAAGCAGTTTTTTCCCCTGTGAAGGTGCAAGGAGATGACCCAGGACTTTTTCTTCAATGTTTTGAAATGAGGTATCATTTGCATAACTAAAATATTTCTGCCTAAATACTGTTCTGAAAAAGCATTTTGGACGACATTGAGAAAGTTCTTCAATATTTTATCTCTGGGAATGAAATTCTGACTCCACCAAAGTCAAACCTTACACTCGCAATATCAAGGTTGAAGATGAACTATTATTTTTCAAAAGTTCATATTAGAAGAGAAACATATATTTCCCATATATATGCTAAGGATCTATCTGTAACATGCTCCTGGAATGCTTAAAAATACTAAATCATGTTCTTGACCAAATGCAAATCTTGTCATAACTGAATGGCTACTCTTTCTATTGCAAAACAAAAAAACCTGAGCATATAAAGTCTATTATATCTTGCCCATGGAAACACATATCTCTAAACATATTCACAGTCTATGAGTAATATTCAGATGTAATATAAAAACCCCCAGTGATCAGCAATGATATATTTCTTCAAAACATGTAACAACATGGAATGGTAGAACCAGAAAATCTTTCTCCAACACCAATTTCTCTTCAGCAATAACCTTGCAATATACCTACAACTCTGAGGTGTATGCCACTGAGTGTTTAAATTTTGATGAAGTTATTGTTCCTGGAAAGGAAAAATTCACCTGAGAACTTTTCTCTCACACTTCATTTTTATGTCAGAATCCACTCAATTTTGAGGGAGAAAAAGAATTGTCATTCAAGTAAAAGAAACAAAAAGCCAAGGTAGGCTTTAGTGCTAATAGTTCTAACTGGAGGAGCCACATGGTACTGGAGTACAAGAGGGGCTAACAAGAGGTGTGTGTACATTCCATAAAAGTGTTTGAGAAGCAGTAAGTATTCCAGCCTTTACAGTCCAACTAGGACATTCCTACATGATACAATTTTATTGCAGAATATGAATCAGACATTCAAGTACAAACAGAGAGCAATGAACCACATTAAAAAGGGAAATGTATAGTTATGCACTAGCAATCTTTAACAATCTCAATAAATTATGTCTATTAAAGTATATTACGCTCTAAATAATTATCATATTTGGAGCTATATGCCAGGAAGCGAAGAACACCATAGCTAAAATTGTTTCAGTTCACCTGTTTGTTTTTTTATTTTTAGAGTATACATAAGCATAGCAGTAAAAAGCATGAAAATTTAAGATTTCTAAGATTAATCTAGTTGCTCCTTATTTTATGGTGGCTTTACAAATAATCTGTCTACAAAGAGATTGTGTATATATTAAAATAAGAAAGAAACATCTTCCTTGGTGGGCTTTTTGTGCCACTAAATTCTGAAAGCCTGTGGCATTTTAAAACAACTCAAATGATGCCAGAAAAAAACTCAAACCAACAAACACAACAAACTTCTTACTGAAGTACAGAGCTATACTTCTGTTGTATTGTTGTGGAGGTTGTTGATGACTTTACACAATCATATCTTTCATTTCTGAGCATTACAGATTTTGACAGGACTTGTTGATGTTTTGTCTGGAATAAATATGAATTTATGGTTTAAAATATGCTTATCACAATAAGCAAACACATCCACAGTGAAATTTCCATGTCGTGATATAAGTTTGACACAATGGTAAGTCAACTCCCTGTCTGAGGGGTTATTATTATTTTAACATCTTCAGCGAGAATGTCAATTTTTCCATAAGGAAATCATGCAGTTATGAAATGTCAAGACTTCAAGTTTCATCTAAATTATGATAATTTCTCTTCCACCCAGTCTCGAAATAGGTTATTTTTTCTAGACAGGCAGTTGTGTTGCAAATGTCATTTGACTTGCTTTTTGCCTAAAAAAAAAAATTTAAAAAAATCCCCAAACCCAACTCCTCAACAAATAAACAAACAAAAACCCCCAACGTTCCAAACAGATAAGAAAATCCTTGAACAAACCAAAACGACTTTTAGGGATTATGTGATATAAGACAAACCACTGTTCATAGCACATGAAACCTGGAGCAAGGGCCAGCTCAAACTAACTTTTGGTTTCATGGGAAGGGGCTGGGAAAGCAAGAGTGGCACATCAGCTGGAATGTGCTGAAAACAAAAACCCCTATAGAAACTGGGGGAAGAGGAACTATAGCATGGTGACTGCAAGAAAGATGGAGATTTTTTTATCAGAGATAGATAGAAAAGAAAATCTGAACTATGGAGCTGATAAACTGCCTTCTGGTATTTGTCCTTGAGGGGTTCAAAGAAATGGTATATTCTCTCTGCATCTTCTGCCTAAATAAACAAATCTGTATTAATAAAATACCCAGATGTTATCTTCTAACACAAGACTATCTTCCTGATTTTGAATGTTATTTAAGTAGTCACACAGAAGGGAAAATATGTTTTAGCATGCAATTACTGAATAATTTAGGTTGCAGTGACCTCTGGAGGTTATTAGGTTCTACTTTCTTATCACAGCAGGGAAAATTTAGATCAGGCAACTAATCATCAGTACTGTACTGTGTCATATTAAATAATTTTCCTAATATATAATTGGAATTTTACATGTTATAGATTGTGTGTCTTGCTTCTCATCCTGTTACTGAGCCCTTCTAAGATCAGTCTATATCTTCTATCAGGATATATTTGAAGACAGCAACTAGATCTCCCCTTAGCCTTCTCTTTTTAGGATTGAACAAAACCAGCTCTCTCAGCCTCTTCTTGTACTTCTTGTGCTGTTCCGCCTTGACATCCTCAGACCTTTCTGATGGGTCCGCTCCAACAATGTCCAACATTGTCTTTTTTCATCTGCAGAGCCCCAGACAAGGCATAGGGCTCCAGATACAGTCTCCTAAGCATTGGCTAGAGGAGAATAATTACTTCTAGCCTGCTGGTTAAATTCTTGCCAATACAGCCCAGAATGCACCTGGAAAATATGTCACCACAAGGACACCCTGCTGACTCATGTTTAGCTTGTGGACCACCTGGGTGCCCAAGATCTTTTCTGCAGAGCTGCTCTATGCCCCAGTCTATATGGTGGTATGGGTAGGTGTTGGATTTTCCTACACACTTTTCAGGTGTAGGATTTTTCATCTCTTTTTGTTGAACTTGAGATTATTGTGTGCCCACTTTCTCATTTGAGATCCCTCTGAACAGCAGCTCTGCGCTCCAAAGTACTGAATGCTCTACCCAGTTTGGTTCAGTAGCAAAGTGAAAAATGCCTCTTGTAACCAATTTCCACGTGGACTTAATAGCTTTGATCCCAACTTTTTCAGCCCCAGGCTTCTGAAAGTTTTCCATCAAGCTTCTTATTTATGTATTTCATCCACATCTCCTCAATTTGCCCATAAGTATGCTATGGAAGAATATGTCAAAATCCTTGAAGAAATCAAAGTCAGCATCCAGAGCTCTCCCCTTGTATAGTGCCAGTAATCTCTTCAGCAGAAGGCAATCATGTTGGCCAAGCATAATTGTGCTTGGGAAATTTGTTCTGAGTTTTCCACTTATCCTTGCTCTTTTGAGCCTGGCTACAGCTTCAGTAACTGGATACTGCACATGACCAGGAACTACTTCTAAATTGTTTCCTTCAAGCAAAATGGTATATGGAGCTACTTTTTTCCCTTTCTTTTTTTTTTTACTATCTTTTTTAAAAAATAAAATCTGAACATTAATGGAGTGAAAAGCTCACTATCTTGTTAGAGCTTTGTGTTACCAATAATGTGAAAAAGTTCAGCTTAAACTTTTCTCTGTCCTCAAGCACTCTTAGCATTGCTATCCTAGGAATGATTCTTTTTCTATGAAAGTCATTATTTCTGAGACCCATTTAGGATTTTCTATCTCCAGTGAAAGGAAGGTGTATCAGGCAAACCCTACCAGCTTGCACTCTAAATCAAAAGGCAAGGTAGGACATATTATTATGAACATGCATTGAGCCTGAAGGGTCCTGAAAAGTACAACTCAGATTTTTCTTTTTCCTTCCAATTAAATTTGTGTGCTTCCTGTCTATCTGGCAATAGTGAATATTTTATCTGACAGCGGGTTTTTTTGAGAAAACCACAGGGAAATCCCAGGCTGGAATTTTGATTTCTTCTGTTTGTAATGGACTCTGGTAAACTACCCTGCCATATAATTAATTAAGCTGTCAATAAATATTGCAGCCACTAGAGAAAGATATTCTGTCAGTACTTTCCCCAGATGAAAGGCATATTAGAAACATTTCCACATCTGTCTGAAAAAGGTGAAAATTGGAAATAACTATTTCAGCACTTTGCCCTCCTGCATGATTATTGACAATTAAAGCTCTTCTTTTTTTCTAAACCTACTTGAGACTTTTGGTATTGTCTCAGAGGCAGATCAGTAACTATGAAGAAAATTAAATTAATTGCTAGATAAAATTCATTCTGAACAGTAGGAATTGCCTGAAAGCTATAGTGGGAAGGGGAAAATATTTTTATGGAAGTCTTGATCAAGGGTTTTGCATTTAGATTTGTTTTTACCTTGGAGAAAGGTCAGGAAAAGACCAGACAAGCTGAAACATAGCAATAAGAATGACATTACATACTGTATAGCCTTTAGCTCAATATCATGTGTTTCTATATTGAAGTGACCACCTTAGCAGCAATAAAAAAAGAACAAATCTGATTAAACAAACCAACAAACAAATAAAAGAATAAAGTAGGATAGATAAAATAAGAAAGATGAAGGTGGGAGCCTGATTCCTTATAAAAAATATATTGGTTGGAGGGGACCATGCAATCAAAATAAATCAAGATTTGTAGACGTCCTAAAAAGACAGAGCACATAAAAGGTAGCAAACAAAGTCCAAGCAGCATAGCAATTGACAGAACTGACAAAAGTAATTAACACATAATTGTCTGTCTTGGTAGTTCAACATTTGGAATATTGAACATAGGCTGTAGGGAGAAAATAAACAAAAAAGAGGCCTGCTGTTTAGCATTGTTAATTGTCCTGGTTTAACCCCAGCCAGCAGCCAAACGCCATGCAGACACTTGCTCACTCCCTCACCAGTGGGACTGGGGAGAAAATCAGAAGGGTAAAAGCTGGAAAACTCATGTATTGAGATAAAGAGAGTGTCATAGGCAAAGAAAAAGCCAAAAGCTATGCACACAAGCAAAGCAAAACAAGGAATTAAGTCACTGCTTTCCATGGGCAGGCAGGTGTTCAGCCATCTCCAGGAGAGCAGGGTCCCACTGCATGTAATGGTGACTTGGGAAGACAAACGCCATCACTCCAAGCATCCCCTGCTTCCTCCTTCTTTCCTCCGCTTTATAAGATGAGCATGATGTCATATGGTCTGGAATATCCCTTTGGTAACTTGGGGTCACCTGCCCTGGCTCTGTGTCATCCCAAATTCCTATGCATCCCTAACTAACGCAGTTTTGGGCTCGTTGCACGAGCTCTGGCGTGCCCTCGATCAGACAGCCCAGCTGCGTTACTTCTGCGCGTCGCAGAAGCAACTTCGGCATCAGGAAAAGAGCTGCTGGCTGGGCTAGCTAGCTGGCTTCTCAGCAGAGGGAACACGGCAGGAGCCGATGGGATCAGCTCACTTTAGCTCAGAGACAAAGGAAGAGAGAGGACGTTCTGGGCTGGCTCCTAGCAGGTTTATTGTCAGAAGTCTCGCAACCAGAACATGGCAATGATCTTAAGCTGGGACCCTGCCGAGAGGCTTTTTCCTCCGTTTTATAGGGGGCTTGAAAACTGCGGGGAAAGGGGAAAACAACCAATGAGTTACAAGCCAGGGGGAGGATATAATTCAACAAGAACCAGTGGGGGAAACCGGGAGGCAGAAGATACAACAAAGAACCAATGACAAAAGGAGTAACCGAGAAATTTCCCGAACAAGAGGAAGCAGCTTGTACCCGGACACAGCCCTGGGGGGATGCAACTTAAGTTTCTGAGCCGCCCCTCGACCCACCCTCCGAGTCTGTGTCTTGGGGAAACTCAATCCAGGGGAGGGGCTGGGATTGATTGGCATCTCGCTGCCGCAGCCCCGCAGTGGGCTGGGTCATAGCAACACCTGACTTCCTCACCAGTACAGCAGTACAAAGAGCAGAAGATGCTTTGTCTGTGTGTAAGCTCTGCTCAGCAATAACAAAAACGTCTCTATATTATCACTGTGTTCAGCACAACCATAAACAAAACACAGCCCCTTATAAGCCACTGTGAAGAAAATTAACTCTATCCCAGCCAAAACCAGCACAATGATAGACCTAATTTCTAAAAAAGTACACAGTACATAGTACAGTGTGTACTAGGACACATAATAAATACCTACATCTCAGAGATGCTGCTTTAACCTCTCTCTGCCCTAGAACTGACTCAAGAATCTCCTCCTGGAGTGAAATTGTCTTTAGACAATGTAACATAAATGAAACAAAACATCCAGTGTTATTACTGCAATGTTATTAAGAAAGGGTGAAATCAGTCTTGCTATTTCCAACACTTATGATGGGATGATGTTGTCTAACCTGTAACATCAACAGAGCCCATATAGACCCAAATATGTAGAATCAGTGCAATAGAAATATTTCATTTGTTTCTCTCATAAATATTAGAAGTATTAAAATTCTCTCATTTACACTGCTTAAAAATAAGATACTGAAAGTCTTTCCCTTGGTAGGCATTCCACATATATTGATGCATAATATATTTAGTCACTGCAAGATTACAAAGCCTTTCAAAGCGTCTAATTTAGCAACAGCAAAGGAAATTAGAAATAGATTTTTACATTAAGAATCTAAAGAAATCAGCAAGATACTTTAAGTGAATCCTTCTACAGGAACCTTATTGATTACCAGAAAGTCTTTGGCCATACCATTCTAAGAATCAGGCTAGAATGCTTGAAGTGCATTTTCTGGCACATCTAAGTGTATTATGAAATTTGCTTGAGAAGGCACAAAATAAAAATGAGCAACTCTTCCCTCCATGCACACAAACCCCACATAAAAGCCTGACTCAAAACAGATATTTAGATACTTCAAATGTTAAAATTAATTTACCTTTAGTTTTGCTTGTATTAAAATCTCCTCAGACTCACAGTTAACAATGCAAGCATCTAGCTCATGCACAGGAAAAGCAATATGAAGTCCAGTGTCAGGAAAGAAAAGGGAAAGGAGCCCAATGAAACCATGTGTACTGCATGACCATGGTATTTGAAGCTAAAACATTTTTTGTACCTTCTTCTGTACTTTATTGGTTGAATTTACATTGAAGAAAGGAGGAAAAGTAAAAAAAAAAAAAAAAAAAAAAAAAAAAAAAAAAGACGACTTCTGAAGAGTTCAGAAAATAAAAAAGTGTAACTAGCTGTAGTTTATTGTAGTAGAATTTGGACAGAACACCATTATGGGCAACAAGTAGTCATTATCACTGTCTGCAAATTAATGTCACAGTGCATAGTAAATATGTAGTGAAGCAAATAAATTACTATAAATGATTGCTTGACCTGCCTTTTTTTCTCTACAGAGTTCTGAGTTTAATACATGAGTTTTACCCTTAGTTTGAGATTAGTCCATAAGAAGTACTAGCAATTTAATTTGAATCTTCTGTGGATTGAACAGCTTGTAAAGGAGTAAGGGAGATCATAAGGCAATAAAAATCATTCAGAGATAACAGAAATGCACCGTATTAATTATTTTCTTAAACACACTCACTTTAGAGCTGATTTATTTGTTCAGTAATATCTTGCAAAATAAGGACTTATCATAAAGCTTGCATATTTTCAAAAGCTTAGTTAAAACAGCAACACAGTTTAGAATTTGCTGCATGCACAATGCACAGAATGCTTCACTCTTACAAAATATCAGCCCTGAAGTTCAATGGAAAATGGGTCAGTGCGTGAGTATGTATCACACAAGCCAAAAAAGCTGACAGATCATTTTGGCTAATAGATGCTCTTACAGACCACATGACCAATGAGGGCAGAACAACATTCCTGTTTATAATCATCTGATAAGGCATTTTTTTGGAATATGGAACAATGCCTAGCTGTTCTTTGACTTAGAATAAACCAGGTTCTGGTTTTCTTCAGAAAAAATTGGTTCCTATAATCAGTATTTAAAGAAAACAGCCACAGGGCTTGTAAATTTGGAAAAAACTGACAAAAGCATCTGCTGTGTTCTGTTGTATCTCATAATGTAAGGTCTAATTTGTTTGGGGTATGCTAACTCACTAGCAGAAAAAAAGGAGTGAGTTAATTTGATGCAAGACTTTAAAGCACTTCCAAGTGTGTGTATGGAGCCCTGCTTTGAAGTTCAAAAAAATGCAATAATAATTTAAAATCACAACAATCCAAACTACTCTTCAGTTCAAATTTTGAATGTAAGATATCATATCTCTGAGTTATTTTTACTATTCCGTAAATGCCCCAACAAATATTCCTGTATATTAAATGAAACATAAATAAAATCAATAGATTTTTACATTATTAATTTAAAATACTTATCAAAAATTGAGAGTCAATTCTATAAATAACCAGGGCAGAGAGTTCATATTCCTTAACTTATGAATTATATATGTACCACTGTAGAGCTTAGAGGAGAAATATAGAGTGGACAACACAAGTATCATTATTTTCAAGACTAAGCTACTGAAAAAACCCGAGAGACTGACATCCATGAATATCTCTAACACATCCTCGTAACAATATCACATTTTGTTGGGTTAGCCCTCACATGTTGCGGTGGCTAAGTCCACTTTACACCCCTCAAGTTGCCTTAAAAGTGGTCTCTCCTTACAACACTGTGCTAGAAAGTTCTCCCTTTGTCTAGATTCTGCTGGTCACTGGCCTTCTCCCCCTCTCATTCCTTTTCCCATTGGCCCCTGTTATGTCATTCAACCTTGCCTCTGCCCCCTAGCCCTCAGACTATTGGTTTTGGATGCTCTGCCCGCCTTTGGAAGTTTTCAGGATAAAACGGGCACGGGCTTTCGGTTGTTGTTCTTTCTTGCCTCTGTTCCCTTCGGGGTGTTGCCATTAAACACCTCGGAATTGCGTGCAGAGAGCCCCTCTCGCCTCTCTGTCTCCGGTTCATGCTTAGACCGTGTGTGTGAGCGGCTGTTCGCGACCACCTGTGAAGGTGAGATCGTGTGCACGCGTAGGTGCTGGCAGAGTGCTGCCTGAGCGGTCCACGAGGGACCCTGTAGGGACAAACGTGGCATTGATCCACTGAAGCCCTCACTTCTTTACTCACACTTTGTGGATAACAACAAAGACTTGATTTGATATCTTCAGAAGAAATACTATGAAGTAGGTGGCATCTTGCACCTTTCATGCCTGAACCCTTCAATGCAATATTCACAGAATAGACATAATAAAGGATAAAGCTGTACGCTGGAAAAGGTTGAAGGGAGTTTGCTCTCATTGTCTTCCGGTGTACCATTTTTAAAGGTGTGGAAAGCAAGAAACCAGAACTTCTAGCTCGTAATACCTCTCCCTCTGTTTTCAATGGGAGTTTATAGGCTGAATACTGTGGTCCTCGATGGAAGCACGAACATAAGAAGCACATCAAGGTCTGGCACAATTTAGAGGGGTTTGAAGAAATCTCTTCCATATGCTTTACTCTTCTGTCTTCAGAAAGTACTAAGGGGTCACTGGAATGCAGTTTAATAAGACCCCTAATTACCATGAGTAATATGGACAATTTATTTTCCTCTGTCTCTTCTCCTATTTCTTATTCTCTTATCCAAAGCACTAAAATTCAACAGTGATTATAAACTTAACACTAATACATTGTAGCTGAAAGCAGCACAGACTTAAATAATGATAATTTACACACTAAATTAGGCAAAGAACAAAAAAAGAAACAAAAGCAAAACCAAAACATTAATGTCTATGTCATTCTGGCATGAAGATGGAAGGAGTCTGAGTTGGAATAATGTTTTATTTTGTCCTGGGGAAAATTAAGGTCAGCACATCAATGCTCAGTTTCTAAACTCCATACTATATCTCTGGCAAAAAAAAAATAAAGAAAAACTTTAAAACCAACATAATTAATTCTAACTACCAACATTTAAAAGCAATTGTGTTAAAGACTGTGCAAAGTGTTTATTTCTTTTGCTATGTATGTTAATAAAACAAAGCTTTCCTAAACTGACATTGATAATCTGCAATTTATCTTCTTTTTATAGCTCTTTCAGAGACTTCTGTTTTGATCATGGGAGGAAATTTTTTTAAATGGCAGAAGTACAATGGGACTTTAGACAATTATATGACAAGGTTCATTAACTGTGCCAAACAAATGTTTACATACTACTCATTGAAGAAAGAAAATGCTAACTGCATGCTGCAAGAAATTAAAGAAAACAGTCTAACACAACTGCTAAAGGCTGCCAGAGTACAAGCTTCCCAGCTATCACAACTATTTCTGAAGTATCAGACCTTATGCAAGGTCACAATGTTCAACTCATTTCACACTCGCTTCAATGGTAGACTTCTTTACTCCTCCAAGAAGTTGTCTTCAATATTTTCTCATAATAAGTAATACGTGTCTCTAAGTCTGAAGTTGAAATGGAAATTATATTTAGAATAAGCCTGAGTGAACAAGTGAAACCATCACACTCAGTTTTGACACATGGAGAATTTTATTCAGGAATTGTTCAAATCTTTAAGGCCTATAATGTTAAATGGATATTTATGATGTCTTTAAATGTCAGGAGTATTCAGTCAAGTCAGATGCTGGTGTCTGAAGGTGCTACCTATCAGATTTAAAAGTCTACAGAGAAAAACAAGCAAAATATCTCAGTCTCAGTTTTAGTCCCTTTTTAGATTTATCATGCTTCCAATTATTTTTGGATCCCATAGATTTCATTTTGGGGAACAACAGGAAAAGAGGTAATAATCAGACTCTAATTAAAATGCTGGGAGCACAAAGAGCAACAGTAACTTAAAAAAGCCTTTCCCGTATGAAAACTTTCATACTGTCAGAGGTGGTCTTCAAAGACTTCAAGCCTGAATTCAGAAAAGTAGATCTACAAAAGAGAACTACAAAGCTATTGTCATTTGGTTCTGAATGACTGAAATTGCAAAGAACATTTTCTTTGGTCAGCTCAGAGGAGAGAAAAAGGAAAGAAAACAAACACAATATTCAGAGTAGGAATAAGGAAAAAGTACAGCGGTGCATGAAGCTCTTGTGGAATCACCAGTGAAATACTCCATACTGTTCTGAGTTCATAGGGAGCTCAAGCTGGGACAGGAGAAGGGAGGGAAAGCAGGGTGCAGACAACCTAATTTACAAGAGGTTTAATCTCTATCTAGATGGACAGAACCTGCAGATGAGATAATAATCCTTGCTGAGATTTTCATTCAGAAACATTTACAGTATTGCAATACAAATATAAAATGTTAACAGTTTGAATTAACAAACCTTTGGACAGCTAGTTTTTTAATAATAAAACATTTTCTGCATTATACTTCTCATACTTTAACTAAAACCTCACATCTGTAAATTCCTGTTCCATTACAGGGACTTAATTACACAGAAAACATGACTATAGTGAGTGCTGTAGCAGAACATTTTCTTCAACCCGTGTTTTGCAGTCACACATCAAGATATTAAAAATATTGAATAGAATGAAACTTTCACATTATGGTAGCCACTTGACCATTAAATGTGTTTTAAAGGCCCTCTCCAGCATGCAAATTAAGCAAAAATAATACTATTGAGCAGCATAGCCTTTTCTTGAGACAATTTCAAGAAACAGGCAGGCTCTTAAAATGAATTAAACCAAGTTTATATACTGAATTAAAGAAACTAAATTTTACACATAAAAAAAGGAAAAAAAATGCCAAGCAAAAACATAAATGCTTTTGAAAGCATAAGAAGCTTTTCTGTAACTTCCAGAGTTCAAGCCACAGCTGACCCTATAGTTTTCAGAAATATTGGAGAACCACTTCTGAGCTATGAGACACCTTTACAGTGAAAAGGAAGGCAGGAATGTTATTCTACTGTGCAATAAAACATTTTCTTACAAATTCCAAAGTGATGTCCTTTTATTGAGAGAAAAAAGTCTTATTCCAAAAAGAAAGTATGGACTCTTAAGAGTTGAACACTGAAAATTAACAGGGTTAAGAGAAGAGGTATTTCTTTAAGTTGAAAAAACCAGCAACAAGAATATCCAATGGATCCCCAAGCTCTAAATTACATTTTTTATGGCACACAATGCCATATGTTTTAGAAGAGAATGATAGTGATTAGCTTAAAAAAAATATTGTTAATTAGCTAAGTAAAACTGAAATAGAGTCAAGACACTTCAACAGAAGTCATCTGCCTGAGAACTCAATGATACCAAATTGAAAACCAATTGAAAAGACAAAATATAAATAAATCAAGTTTCAACATGTAAGACTAAGGGACTTTTCAGGTGTTTTCTAACTATAACAGGGAGCTAATGGCACTGTTGCTGTACTTTGATAACTGTATCTTCTTTCATCTAAAATTTAGCTAGAATTCACTGTATTTTGCACAACTTTTACTTGAGACTACAACCTCAATACTCCAGTGGTTCTGGAGGTCTATTACACCCTTTTGCTAATGTTTCAGCAGTATTCCTTAGCACAAAAAAAAACTCTCAAAGGTGTTCCTCCCCGTCTACCATTCTTTTTTTTCGGAACAAGTATATCCTCACCAGATATTTACGTTGGTACATTCTTTAAGGCATGAAAGTCATTGTGGCTCACCTCTATTGGATTTAATTAATAGCTGGAAAATCATGCACAAAATTAGTTGTGATTCAGTATTGAAACATATCTGTATCTCTAAGTTTGGTTGCTTGGAAATTATTAGTCCTTCTGTCCCAATGACAAGTAAGTTCAATCAGACAGGATTTGTGAAAAGGGATAAAGAGAATAAGACCACATCAAGCAGAAAAACTCAAATATGATTAGCTAATAGAATCATTCCCTAATAACCCTGACCTTCACTCTCCTGTTGTGCATGACTGGAGAAGTAGACACACAGGGCTCCTTCCCACTACCAAGTTCTTGCCCACTTAAATATTTATTGCCCATATTCTGACAGCCCAGTTGCAGAGAACCTACTATAATTGGCTTTTCCTTGAAGGCTGTATGGTTTCGGGAATTTTACTACCATGCTGAAGGTCAAAAGAAAGCTCTGCAGAGGAACTTTTAACCCAGATGGCCATTAAGGGTGGCTCACACATGCACAGGATTGTGTCATTCCTGATTTGCCCGTTATGATCTGCCATGTGTTATGATCTTTTTGTTGGCTACCCCTCTGGCTGTTTGTTCTGTCTCAAACATTATATCAGTTTATTTTTTGTTTCTTTTTCTCCCTCTAAGCATAAAAAGTCAGTGGCATCTAGTAACTCATGCTGCGTTCTCACTAGGATTTTTCTTTTGATCGTATGTTGGTCACTTACTTTTTGCTCACATCTTAATCCATTTTAAGAATCTAGAGGCTTTTATTTTATAGCAAGACTAGACCCCAAACCCAACACCAGAACCAAAAACCCTCCCCTGTAACACAAAACAAACAAAACTCAACACCTATTTTATAAATGGTTGGGAGTTTCATACTCAGTTTCTTTCTAGTTAATTTCAGATTTTGATCCCTGGAAGTTGTTTCCGTTTATTGAAGTTCATTTTTTTTCTAGGGATGGGAAACCTTTGCGTATCTTTTCATTGAAGTATATATTTTTCTATTAAAAAATGAGAAAGCTTCTATTTCCAAAAGTGGAAATTTTCTATTACACAAGGAAAGCCACACATCCTCTATTTTCTCTCAGAGACAATCTGGCACTCTATATCTGTACAATAAATGAGATTTGCAAAACATGTGTCCCTTCAAAATCTTGGGCAGCCCTGAGACTGGTATACAGGCAAATAAACAGCAAATCACACTTACTACAGAGAACCACAACATCAACTGAACTAATCCATTCGCCATTTATTTTCAGTACTATCACATCTGTTTGGACAGTACTTAGAGAAGTCTAGCTCCTCAGAATCACAGCTCCCTCAGCAGCTCCTTCTAATTCTTGCTTTCTAGACCCTTCACCAGCTTTGCTGCCCTTCTCTGGACTCGCTCCAGTACCTCAATGTTCTTTTTGAAGTGAAGGGTCCAGAGCTTATCGCGATACTCGAGGTGTGACACCACTGGTGCAGAATACTGGGGCATGATCACTGCCCTGCTCCTGCTGGCCACACTATTCCTGATACAGGCCAGGATGCCATTGGCCTTGATGGCCACCTGGGCACACTGCTGGATCATGTTCAGTAGGCTGTCAACCAACACTTGCAGGTCCCTTTCCACTGGGCAGTTTTCCAGTCATTCCTGCCTCAGCCTGTAGTGCTGCAGGGGGTGGTTGTGACCCAAGTGCAGGACCTAAACCTTCGCCTTATTGAACCTCATACCATTGTCCTCAGCCCATTGATCCAGGTTGTCAACATCTCAAATTTAATTCGCTAAAGGCAAATATTCCCTGCCCCCTCTGCTCCCAAAATTCTAAGTATATGAAAAAACCGAAGAGAAAGCCAGAACATCTGCTTTAAGTGGGGAATTACCATCATAGTTATAGATTGTCATATAGAGAGAAATTCAGGAACAGAGATTTATTCAGGAAGATCTTTCTCTATTCCTTTTTACTTTTTCCTCCCCCAAAAGCTAAGCTGTTCCCCACAATAAAAAATAACAGAAATCAGGACTAAGAGAACAAAACTCACCCAGAAGCTATATCTATATTGCCCATTAATTTAATTCAAACTTCAAAATTTTGTAGCCTACAATAAAGTGGTACAGTTTAAACAAAATTAGATTGGTGTCTAAACACTGAATCATTTATGAGCACATTACATAAATATATTTACATTTTGTGCTACATTTTTTGCATTTGGCCTAAAATGCATCTCTGGAGTTTGAAACTTTAAATTATCCTTTCTTTAAATCAAGGTCTTTGGATAATTAAAGTTACTTTTACATAAAACAAAAATTCTGAAATCTTTCTAACTTATTTCTGGATGTAATTGCAATTTTTGTGGTTTTATTTTATTGCTTTGTTTTGAAATAAATAGCAAAAAAATTGGCAAAGAAAACCATTTAACATTTAATCTTTATGCCTATATTTCCTTCATGCAAACTTTTGATTAAGTACCTTCAGATAGATTTAACTCTGTAAATTTAAATGAATATGTTTTATTCAGAACTACCTAAATACATGGAGAGGAATATTAATAAAATATGATATTCTCTATCCACTTGTCATTTGTGCCTGAGCACATATAGATAGAGGTTCTTGGAAAATTATGCTTGGTTTGCACAGTAGAATTACTGTAGATCTTTGAAGTTTACATTTTTTATATATATTTATATATATATATATATACACTCACACATTTATTTATTTATTAATAAAGGAATATCTTAATTACAAGGAAGTAAATGTAGCTGTATACAGAACACTATCTTGAGTTTTAAGACAAGTCAACAGATAATTCAAATACACAAATAAGAGTACACTAGGGGTTTTTTGCAACTGATATAAATATCAGTTATTTAGTTTCAAGTGCTGATGGACATTAGAAAAAAGTAGGTGAAAAGTCTAGTCCATGATATGAGCTGGATGTATGCTGACAATGTAATTGACAGTTGATATGTAACATCAACAGGAGCAATTTCATGGACATTTTAATGAAAAGAAGGAAGTGGATGTGAAAGCTACATAGACAAAACACAGACAAAGTTCAGATACACAGAGAGAAAGATCATAAACAACAATTGTCCTAAGAGCCTGTGGTGGACTTCTGAGCTCTCTCAGAAGTTCTCATGTCCAGATCATTTTATATAGAGGGCTCCCTATAAGAGAAAAGTTCTGAAAGCACTGTTTTATTAGACTATAAATCAAGACAGCAAATTTTAACAAAAAAAGTTCATAGTGATTTGGGCAACCACAATGTGGATAAAAGGGTTTATACCCAACTCACCCATTGCCTCATATGTCTTTGCAAGTGTATCTTGCTTCCAGGCTTGGTTTGAGTTGGTTTGAGTCACTCAGTAACCTTCTGTGCTGCAGCAAAGTCTGCACAGCTCAGAAGGTGAGTTTTTAGAAGCTCTTCCTTCTGAATCAAAATTGACATCTCCCTTCTCCTCTCAGCAGTCTTGCAGTCTCGCTGTTTAAACTGCCTTTCCTCTAGCTCTTCCCAACATTCCTTGCAGTTTCTTTTCTCTTCTGTATTTGACCAGGATCAGTAGTCACAGATGGCAAGATCAATCTCACTTTCAAGTGGTTCTGCCTGACACAGTATTTAAGGAATGAACATAATCTAAATATGTATAAAGAGGGAAAAGACACATATTACCTCTCCTGATGGCCTACTAAGTTGTACTTTTTATATTAAAATGGCATCATATAACAAGATAACAAATAATGATCAGATACTGCCATTCACCAATATCCATATTTTCCATAAACACCAAAGGAATTTCATTAACACTGGAGGATAGCATGCTTTTCCATGTGTAATCCCACCCACGACTGAACTGACAATCTCCTGAAATCAGTCTGCAACTCCTCCATACAACATTTTGAACACTCTTGTCAGGTCAGAAGCCATGGGTGATCTACTTAAAATCACTTTCCATCCCCCAAAAGATCTCCATGAACTCTTATATACCCCACTGACATTAAAGATCCTTTTGGAATTTCCCTCAGGTCTCTCATGTGGCCTCTTTGTCTCAAAGACAAGACTTTGTGTGATGTGAATGAACCTACACTCAGTGCCTCGGGAATGCCATGCAAAGCCAGACAGGCAATTTTGTGCCAAAATCTGTCTGATTCATTCTGTCACATTCCTAGTAGCCTAAAAAAATTTACATCATACCAAAGACAACAAAAAAAAGCTGAAAATTAATAATTTTCATGTGTAATAGAAACAGAACATAACTTATATAAAAACGGTCACCATTTTAGTTGCAAAATATGCAGATTCTGGAATCCTGTACCTAGTGAATATGAAGATTCAGGACAGTCAGGTGAGTCACTACTTTTGCAGATATTGTCTCCTATATGTTTCCTGATAACATTCCCAAGCACATGAACTCCAGATCTGATAGGGATTTAGGAGGAAATGAGGGATGGGTCAGATTACAAAGTCTGCCATACAACCACTGTAGTGAACAACTGACTCCTTGACTTCCTCACTAATGGCCACTTACAACACTTTGGAGAGACATATGAATTAACATTTCCCCCCATACAGACAATTGTTTTCTAATGTATTTCCTCTGTCTGCTTGGTCAGCTCTGAGCAGAGGCAGCTGCATAGGAACACCCAACACCTTTTGCGGAGCTGGAGGCAGAGGGGAACATGGCACAAACACATTAGTTGTGGCAAGCGCCTTCCAATCACTATTTTGATCTAGATTCAGCAGAGGATTGTGACTTAACTTTAATCCAGTTAAATGACCTACCACATTTAAAATAGGGCAAATTTCACAGTTATAATAGTGATATCTTACATGGTTTACTGTAGTGGACAATGGTGAGCATCATTCCCTGCTGTGCTTTGGTTACTGTCAAAGCTACTCACTAACAATCCTAGTAGCCAAGAATGACTTTTCCTACTTATCACAGACACATCTGGCTTCCTGCAGCTCTTAACCTTTCTAAAACTAAATCACTAGAGAATTAATTGATTTATCGTTGTCTGGGAAGAAACGAAATTGCTGGAAAGTGGAGAAGATGTCAATAACATTATCTAGGGTCAGACAGTGGTTTGGCATGGGATGTGAGCGGGAACATAAATTAATTTATGTGCATTCAGGTAAAACACAAAAGTATCTCATGGTGAAACTGTAAAGCTAATTAGTAAATTTCTGTAAGGATAGGATGCTACAGGACATTGTCAAGTTTTGATTTAAATTCATTTCCACTTGTTCTTGCTCTATCTTCCTCCTAAGCTGATTCTGATATTTCTTTTGGGAAAAGAATCCCTCAGAGAAAATTAAATAATAAGTTTATTATTCGTTATTCTGCTTTGAAAGTGTTTTCATTTGTTGGCTGTCCCTCTCTCTTTTAGTAAAATCTTCCAGAGCTCTGGCTACAGTGCAACCTGTCTGGTGAAGTGCTAGACCCAAGTGCCCTGCTGTACAGCTTGTAGCTGCCTCTTTTAGCCACAATGCCTCAACCTCTTGGTTAACTCAACAGATGCCTCCTCGTCCTTCAGTCTTTTCTCCATTTCTCCCTTCATTTTAAATGCTGTAGTTTTTCCCTAAGCCCTTGTATTGGGTACAGGTGCCCAGGCACTTGCAGGGCTGGGGAAGGCTGCCAGCGGTGGCCTCCCACATGGAACACAATCTGTTCCAACCCACCCACTTCCAGGACACTGTTGAACACCTCAGCCATGGGTGGGGTGCCTCTGAGAACATGTATTTAAGAAAGGGTAAATAATGCTGTGAAGCAGTTGAGAGAGAAGAGTGAGAAAAATGTGTGGGAAACAGTCCTGCAAATACCAAGGTGAGAGAAGAAGGAGGGAGAGAGGGTGCTCCAGGCACTGGAGCAGAGATTCCTCTGCAACGCCCAGAGAGGACCATGATGAAGCAGATATTCTCACTGGGGAGGGTACTGCGCTGGAGGGGGTGTACGTGCCCTGAAGGAGGCTGCAGCCTGTGGAAGGACCCTGTTGAAGCAGGGGAACAGCATGAGGAGGAAGGAGCAGAAGAGAGAAATTGTTATGGATTAACTATAACCCCCATTTCCCATTGCCCTGCACCACAGTGGGGGATGATGTTTGGAGTAAGGAGTGAAAGGAGTGAAGGAGTTAAGTTGATGCTGGCAGGGAAGAGGGATGGAAGGAAGGTGTTTTAGTTTTTGTCTTCATTTCTCATTGTCTTATTCTATTCTTAATTGGCAATAAATTAAGTTAATTTTCCCCAAGGTGAGTCAGTTTTACCTGTGATATTAATCAGAAAGCAGTCTCCCTGTTCTTTATGTCAACCCATGCGTTTTCCACCCTATTTTCTATCTTTCTTGTTGAGTAGGTGGAGAGGGAGAGAGAAGCTAGGTGGGCATCTGGCAGCCAGCCAAGGTCAACCCACCACATCCCCACCCCACCCCCCACCCCCCAAAAAAAAAAGGGAAAAAGAAATAAAATAGGACCACCAGTCTGTTTTTCAGTCTACTTGAGTATTGCAGATTCTTTCAGGACAGAGTAAATCTTGTGTAAACAAAAAAAACAAAAATCCAAATTGCTGGAACACAGGCTGGTTTAATATTGTAGAACTAATTGCTAGCACTTTAAAATGCTCATAATTCATAATTGTTCATTCAATATGATTACCCACAATCGTGTCTGACTTTGTTTCTTACTAGTGGATTCTTTGGGGGCTCAGAGAAGCACTAAAGCTGTTTATAATGGGAACATTTGCAGAAGGGATAAAGAAGAAACAGTAGCAGAGAGGAAAAGGCTAGGGAAGATCCTTATCAAGTTCATTGCTCTTTAACAAGGAGACCTCCTGTGCCATCACACTCTTTTAAATTTCATCCATGCAGAGGTCAATGCATCCAAAGATTACCATACTCTCTGCATATCACATTTAAAATGTTACCCTCTGCATTGGCTGCCTGCTCTGCAAGGAAACCCCTCCTAACACATCCTTGAGTTCTCACGCCTTGTTACTCACATATATGCCTGCAGGTATCCTGGCTGTGGAACAACATATGCTTTAAAATAGGTCTAGTAGGCAATCATTCAAATCATACACCTGATCTTATCTCTGTAATTGCACCCAGAGGCATTTTCCACATTGCTGTTGATCACAGAGCTGTGTGCTACATGCTTTGGCTCACGTGGCTTTATGCTAATGCCAGGGTCACACAGAGGCTTTTGATGGTCAGTATAATGCCCAACATAATATTCTGAACATGTCCACTCAGTAAATGATGTAGCATTTACCTGACAAGTTTATTTCCCTGCTTATGGAAGTAATTGGCACCCTCTGGTGGTGTGTGGCTCCTACTGCTTGACAGCTCTCCCCAGATACCATAAGCAGCATCAGAAGTATGGTACCGATTTCTGACATGATGACAAATTACCTACAAGCCCTGGGAGAAGCACTGCTCAGTTCTGAAAGCAGACTCAACTACATTCAGCGCTTAGATTTCAACCCACCATGCTGTACAAAGTAAAAAACAAGAAGAAGCCATTCCTTTTTTCAGTGCCTACATATTTGGAAAACCAGATAACCCAAAACCAGCCAAAATTTCTATCTTTTCTTTGGTTTAAGATGCTGAAAGTTTACAAAAACACCGTAGGCAATTAAAATGAAGTCAAGTGGGAAGTTACCAGAACTATGAAATTTGAAGTTGCTTTCTTACGCGTGTCTCTTCCTACAAGAAATATTACTGTAGAATTAAGATTCAACTTTTTGTTTTGTTTTGTTTTGTTTTGTTTTGTTTGTTGGGGCTTTTTTTTTGGTTGTGGTTGTTCGTTTGGTTTTTTTTTCACGTTTTACAATAGCAAAGTATAATTTCACTGACAGAGCTAATCTAAATCAAGTTTCAGATTGGTTTGACTGACAGGTAGGAACAAGCAAGCTTCTTTACTGGTGCCTACCTGGTCATGCAGAAGATTATGTAAGCTCCCCCAAAGCACTTGTTCATAGAAAGGGCAACACACAGAACTGTACACATCACGTGTCATGTTCTGAAGGGCAATAAGACAAATATTATCAGACCTCAGGCTGTGTGTGCCCTCATTCTTTTTTCTTTTTGTCAATGGAGCGTTATTGCTGACAATATTGAGAATTTCATGGCCATTACTCTGACAGCACATGAACTAGTGGGGAAGAGATGACCAATTTTTCAAAACCATATCTTTTGCAGACAGATGTTCACTTTTGTAAAGTACGAGTGGGAGCTGCAGTTTATTCAATGCTGCCTCAACAGCCATTTTGGCTGCCAAGTAATAATTGGATATGATCAATGGAAAGAATTATCTCAATAATCTTTTCCTAATGAAAAAAACAAGTATTTTCCATAATGTCAACACAGTCTTGTAACTGTTTTCATGGAAATGCTTCAGATCACACCTTGCCTTTTCTCTTTAGAAAGAGTTCATTGAAGAGATCTCATTGAAGAGATCCAGTAGCAGGCGGATGTTTTGGACCCAGTTTGCTTATTTCAGAAGTAGGCTGGTAGAGAGAATACTTGAGTATTTCTATCACTGTCTTTGTTGATCACCATTATGAACAGGAGATGATTGCCTCTCTACTTCTTACATAGCAAAATTGAAATTAAGGTCTGCAAGATGACTTGTTGTATTGGGTTTGCACAGCCAACCTTTGGTTGTGTCAGGGTTATAGGCTTCTGTGAGGAGCTGCTAGAAGCTTCCTTCATGTCCAGCAGAGAGAATCCCTGGCTGGTCCGAAGGCAGACCTGCTGCTCGTCAAGGCTGGGCCAATTAGAAATGATGGTAACTAAAAAATAATTATGAAATTAAATGATCATTTAATTGATGAAATGATAATTAGAAATGTTGATAATATATTTAAGAAGAAAAAAAATAAAATTATTGCACAGCTGTAATTGCAGCCAGAGAAGAGCAGGGTGGGAACATGTAAGAGGAATAACTCTGCAGACACCAAGGTCAGTGGAGAAGGAGGGGGAGGAGGTGCTGCTGGCACTGGAGCTAGGATTCCTCTGCAGCCCATGGTGAAGGCCATGTTGAAGCAGCTGTGTCTCTGCAGCCCATGGAAGTCCATGGGGATGTAGAGATCCACCCATAGCCCATGGAGAAGACCCACTCCTGAGCAGGTGGGTGCCTGAGAGGAGGCTGTGAACCTGTGGGAGGCCCATGGAAAGAGGAGCCCCCACTGGAGCAGCCTGTCCTTGAAGGACTGCACCCCATGGGAGGGTGACCCATGCTGCAGAAGTTTGAGGGAAGGACTGTGGGATGGACTCATTTTGCAGCAGTTTGCAGAGATCTGTTGCTTGTGAGATGGACTCACATCGGAGAAGTTCATGGAGAACTGTCTCCCTTGAGAGGGACCTCATAGTGAAGCAGGGGAATGACTCCTCTTCTTGAGCAGCAGGAGAAACAACACGTGATCACTGACCATAACCCCCATTCTCATCTCCCTGTCCCACTGGTGGAGGAGGTAGACCTTGGGAAGGAGGGAGGGATGGAGGGAAGGTGTTTTTAAAGTTTTATTTTACTTCTCATTATCCTGTTCTTATTTTATTAGCATAATATCTAGTTCCAATCACCCTGCCATGGGCAGGGATGCCATTCACTAGATCAGTTTGCTCAGGACCTCATCCAACCTGACCTTGAAGATTTCCAGGGATGGGACATCCACAACTTCTTCAGGCAAATCGTTCCTGTGCTTCACCACCTTCTGATTAAAGAATTTCATCCTAATATCTAATCTAAGCATACATTTTTTAATATCATTGCCCCTTTGTTACACTCCGGCAACTTAATCCAGGGCTAAACCAAGGTTCTTTTGCTCTGGGTAGATGCAAAGGAGGAATACTGAGGAGATATTCTCAAGAGGTAAATATCACACAAAAATTTACTGGCAAACTATGGAAAATCAAGGAACTTTGGCAAATGATTTAGTATGACACAGGATAGACTTAGACCATTCAGCATAGAAACCTTTAAACCCATTTGATGTTATGTTACATGGAAAGAGTGTTAGAAGAAGAAGAAAGGGAGAAAAACAGAAAGACAGGAAAGATGTAGAAAAGCAGACATAGCTACCAACTCCTGGGTTCCAATGATACAACAGATAGAAAACACCAAGATGAAGGTAGGGCGAAAGAACAATGTGCTTGCCTCATGGTCAGCCTTCTTAAACTCTTGACCCATCCTGGGCCTTCTGGTCATTCAGCCCCTCAGGAGCTGGGTCAGGCAACACTGGGAGGCTGCCTCTGGGGTGCCATGATTGACAGACACTGAAGGGCTGGGAGATATGGGGGACAGGGCACTACCTCACCAGAGCAAGGCCTGACCCACCTCCTACCACACATTCCAAGCCCCCAAGATGTCTCTAAACAGATCACCTTTTCCAGTCTCTGACACTCTTTTCTTATCACAATCTGCCTGTATAAAAAGTCACTCTCCCTCCTTTGCATAAGCTGCCTTAAGGTACTGGAAGGCAGCAATGAGGTCTCCCCAAAGCCTTCTCTAGGCTTAACAAGCCTTGCTGTCTCAGCTTGGCTTCACAGCAGAGGTGCTGCATCCATCTGATCTTCATGGCCTCCTCTGGACTCTCTCTAACAGGTCCGTATCTTTCATGTGCTGGGGACCCCAGAGCTGGACGCAGTGCTCCAGGTGGGGGTCTCATGATGGCTAAGTAAAGGGGCAGAATCACCTCTCTTGACCTGCTGGCCACATTTTTTCTTATGCTCAGATGTACTTGGCCTGCTGGGCTGTGAGCGCACAGTTGGTTCATGTCCAGTTGTTCATCCACAAGAACCCCCAAATCCTTCTCTGCAGGAATTCTTTCAATAAGTTCTTCTCCCGGTCTGTACTCAGTTCTGGGATTGCTGCTACCCGAGTCCAGCACCTTGCACTTGGATGTGTTTCATGGAAATCTCATGGGCCCACTTCTTAAGCTCATCCAGGTGCGCAGATGGCATCCCATCTTTCTGTTGTGTCAACTGCACTGCTCACTCCGCTTCACACTATTTGTAAACTTGCTGGGTGTGCACTTGATCCCACTGTCAATGTCATTGAAGAAGGTATTGAAGAGCACTGGGCCCAAGACAGAGCCCTGAGGGACACAACTCATCACTAGCCTTCACCTGGACATGGAGTCATTGACCACAATTCTCTGGCTATGTTCATCCAGCCAATTTCTTTCTATTCACTGAATAGTCCATCTATCAAAACCCTGTCTTTCCAATATGGAGATAAGGATGTGATGTGGGACCATACCAAAGGCCTTACAGAAGTCTAGAAAGATGAAATTTGTTGGCCTTGTCTTTCAAACCACTGCTGTCGTGGCGGTTGCTGCTGCCACTCAAGTGGCAGGCGAGCCACAGGGACAGAATGCAGCCCTGAGTATCTGGTGGGCTGGTTCAGAGATTTAAACTCTCCTCCAAAGTTATGATGGGCACCCACAATCCCTTGTCCTGTTATGTAATCATTTCCCCTCCCCGTTTTATGTATATATCTTTAATATGTATCACCCTGTTGAATATGTATATGTTCTAGAAAGTTCTTTGTTCTTCAATATTCCATTGGTCCCTCTCTCCCTGCTCCCTCCCACCTTCTCCCTGATTAGTCAGTTTGCATTCTCTCCTCCCCTTTGCCTGAACCTGATAGGTGGACTGTATCCCTATAAAACCCTTGGACCCTCCCTTGTAAACGTCTTTTGTCCCTGGACCCTCTGAGGAATGAAAGCCTTTGGAACCCACGCAAAGGATCCCTCTCAATCTCTTCACTTTTGGTCAGTGCGCTAGGAATTCAAACGCCTGTGATCCTGCCTAACATCGCTCTGGGAATAGCGAGCATGTGTGTGGTGGCCTGGCAGCCTCTCCTGAGGATCTTTAACCCTAGGTTGGAACCCCAGAGGTTTCAAGACCTACAGAGGACACTCAGGGAGGTGCAGCGCTGTTCCTTTCCCAGTCGCAGCGGCCTGCGCCACATTGCCATCACTTTGTCAGAAGCAGCCAGATTGGTCAGGTACAATTTGTCCTTAGAAAAGCCTTGCTGCCTGACTCTCATCACCTCCTTGTGTTTCACATGCCTTGGCATGTCTTATAGAAGGATCTGCTCTGTTGTCTTCCAAGGCACAGAGGTAAAGTTCACCATTCTGTAGTTCTTCAAATCTTCCTTTCTCTCCTTTTTAAAAGTAGAAGCAATGTTTCCCTTTTTCCAGTCACAAGGGACTTCAACTGACCACCATGGCATTCCAAATATGATGGAGAGTGGTTTGGCAATACCATCAGCAGGTTCCGTCAGGATCCTGGGGTGCATCTCATCAGGTTCCATAGGCTTGTGGCTGTTTAACGCCATCAAGTGATCCTGAACCTGCAATTTGCTTATAGTGGTAGGGACTTAATTCCCCCCACACCCACGCAGAGCATCAGGGACTTGAGAGAAGTAGGAAGTCTGACTGCCAGTGAAGACTGACGCAAAAAACTCCTTGAGTGCTTCAGTGTTCATATCAGTTGCCACCAGTTTACCCTTCTTGTTTCTCAGGGAGGTACGTTGTCCTTGGCCTTTCTTTTCTGAACTATGTACTTATAGAATCCCTTTTTTTAATTCTTCATGTCACTTGCCAAGTCTTTTTCCAGCTTTGTCTTGACTTTCCTAACCCCATCCCTACATATTCAAAACATATCCCTGTACTCTGCCCAGGACATGTCTTTCTGATTCCACTGTCTGTGCATTTCTTTCTTACTGCTCATTTTGAGGAATCGATCCTTGCTCAGCCATGACAGTTTCAGGCCTGCCTTGCTCTATTTCCTACACACCATGACAGAGAGCTCTCGTGCTCTAAGCAAAGTGGCCTTAAAGCGCTGCCAGCTCTCGTCAGCCCCTTCGTCCTTAAGGACAGTTTCACAGAGGATCTCATTCACCAACTCCTTGAACAGCTGGAAGCTTGCTCCTGCAAAGTTCAGGGTTTTGACTTCACTCCTCATTATTTATTACTTCTGGGAGCTGGGGGTATTCCTCAGTTTCGTCTTGATTCTCTCTTCCAGTAGTGACACCCAATCTGACGCAAAATGAGCCAAAATTGGAAGTTCCAGTAAAGGAACACCAACAAGGTTGCACAGAACAACAAGTTCTGATAAAGTCAGCACTACTTTCATACGGATCAAGTACACTTGAAAAATGTTTCATGAATAATTTCTAATGGTGGAAAAGAAATAACATCCTCTTCTTTACCTGATGATAGAATGTGAATGTCTTCATTTACCCTAAACCCCCTCTGTCACCAGTAAGCTCTCCAAATTTTATTTGCAAAGATTATGTTAGCCTCCATGGTGGTTAAAAATACAGAATTTAAGGCTGAGATTTTAATCTTGTTGCCTTCCACCTCAGGACAAGGGGGAATTGGAAAAAAACCTATTTATTTAGCAAGGTAGTAATTCAGCTACTGATTGAACAGTTTAAGGATGATCATATTTCTAAAAATTCCCTAATTCTAATTAAAACTAAATCTAAAAAATTAATTGCTCTTCATTTAAATATTTACAATATAATTTAATCTCTGGCAGCATTAAATACTATGCAATATTCATTTTCTATTTACATCAGTGTATTTCATTCTGGGAAGTTTTCACATGTTCTGCACTGCAGCTTACCACAGCAGTAGTTTGAAATTGCCTCAGAACATGAATTTTAAAGTCTCTTCATGCAGTATGACGTCTTTAGAGTCAATTAAGTTGAGAGGGAGAATTCTGGAACTGCCAGCTAAGACTTTCAAGGTTGGTAATATTCTTTGCTAATGTCTGTCAGCTGTCCTCAGGTCTTTCCTCCCTCATTCCCCCCTATGAATATACATGTCTATTTTGCTTCATCTAGTAAGGAAAATTTAGTGTACTGTTCATCATATTTGATTTTACTTTCTATTTCACATTTTCTTCAGGAGTGCATATACTATTTATGTTGAATGCAGATCTCAGCTGTAGTTACAATAGTCATTTAGAATTACTCTTGTCCATTATGTCAGCAATTATCTACTGAATTTAATTTTGAGTATAGAGAAGATGAGGATCAAAAATATAACAATCCACACATAAAGAAAACATGAAATCATTTTTAGATGAAACCTGTAATTCTTTTTTGCACATATGTGAATAAAGGAACTTTTTGCCCAGCTGACAGATCTAGAACAATCTAAAGTTAATGCAAATATTTAAACATAAGGTGTTGTATGTCATGCATAACACTTGCTCAGTCTCTCTCCCCTGTGGGTCTTTGGACATGGGAATCCTTTGTTACATTTAAGTTTTGGTGTTTTTAAGGAATAGAGGTGAAAAAGCCATTTTCTGGAAGATCTACCAGGTCAATCCAACTATTTTACCTTCCCCTCAAAACCTATGAAACCTCTTGTTTAGTTTCATGGAAAGATACAATAAGCCCAGCCTAGCTCAATCTCTTTCCACCATATGTTACATACGAAAAGGGGTTTGATTTTTCGATCTCTTTGTTCCAGACATCTGATAATTTTTAGCTATAGCAACTTATAGGATGGACACTAGTATGCATTGAAGGCAAGAATCTGAAGGGCCGGCCAGCTTTGTGTTGGTCTGGTGGGGGCTGCACGGCTATGATTAAAGCTAGGGAATGAGGTTGGCATTGAGTCAATACACACCTCTGGGTTTAGGTGTGTTTACTTCACACAGATTCCTGTGCCTGAAACCAAAAAAGTTTTAGGATCTGTCCATGCAAGGCTCCCTGTTCAAAGTTTTATTTGAAGCACTGATTGCCTCTTGACTCGAGTGTTTCCATGTGATAAACACCATAGGACTTGATGACACTGTATAAATTAGGTATAAACTTTATCTTGGCGACCTGGAGACTTGAAGTTCATTGTAAGGAGGAGACATTGTAAGGCTGCTGAGGAAGCAGCAGCAGCTGATCATGTGTTTTTCTTCTCTTCTGCAATTCAATAACTTAAACAGAATGGAGACTGTCCATGGACTCCTTTATTTTATAATGCAAAAGTCCAGCATATTTTATTCAAGTCTATAATTCCACTGGATTATTATAAAGATTGTAGACTATTAGTCTTTGCCTATTCCCATTCTCTTTATTGTACCCAGAAATCACATCATTTCAACATTTCACCTCAATTGTATCACTGTGATTTTGGTGTGCTTTCTGTTGATGCCAGAAGAGAAGCATTTTCTCAGAGAGGCAGCTATTCCAACTATGTCGAGTTTCACGTACTATCTATATCCACTTTATTTGTGAACCTGATGTCCTTGCTTGAATTTCACCCTTTGTCTTCTAATGGACAGGTGAAACCTGATTTTTAGTTGTCAGTTGATTTCCATTTGCATGACAGCTTTACAAAGAAGACCGAGAAAATGGGTGATTCCCTTTCAACATTTTACTTTTCTTTTTAAGAAAACCCTCAGAATATGATCCTTTACATCTTTTGACTGTCTTGGCTTGTATCAATCCTATTCAATGAAGTTGAAGTTGTGATAAAGCACTATATTTTGATTGAATTTTCTTGAAATAAATCAAAAACATATTTCTCTCACCATTAACCAAGTACTATTGCAGTGATATTTGTATAGAGGACAAGAAAAGAATTCTACAATTAGAATTAATTGCTTGGAGGTGAGAACTTTTAATGAAATGAACGATCAGGTAACAACTGTCACCATCTATTTTCCAGTACATAAATTCTTGTCCTTTCTGCATTCATCTATATTACATCCAGACTACAATATCAAAAGGAAAATTTCCTTTGGCACATATCTCCCATTACCTTGGATTTCCCTGAAAGGAGCGTTTTGTTTGTGATTGTGGTTAAAAAAGTTCCTTTTCTTTGCCATTAGGTGTCTCTGTTATCCTTTGTAAAACACCAAATAACGCAGCACTTTTTCAGTGTTTCCTGACTTGTACTTAAAGGATTCTTTTTATCCCTCTCTCTTATGCTTTTATTTGGGATCTTCAAAGTTTAAAAAAACAAGTAACTATACCTCCATGCTATTCGAGAAAAAGAGTTAGGAAAACAGAAAGAGCTGTAAGATAGCATCTCTCAGAAACTCCTGTTACTTTGCAATAAGAGATTAATCAAAGCTGCCCAATCAAAATAGAAGCCTTAGAAAATAATCCTGACATAGGCAACAATGAGAGACAAGAGTTTTTCATAATAATCTGTATTATCTTGGCACAAGGAAGCTTCACCTTCCAGATTAGTCAAAGACACATGATCTGCCTAAGTATTAGATACCTCCTAAGCAAATACCAGCAGCCCACGGTACTTTCTGAGTGACAGACAGTGTGACAGCAGTTCCACCTGTGGGCTGGAGTAGACTTGATTAAGCTGTCAAAAGTACTTCTAGAGTTTAGGTGGCTGGTCTAAGAGGAAATTTAGTCATATTCTGGTTTGCATATTTTTATTTTGGTGTGCCTTTTTTTGGTAAAGCTAGTGTAGGTCTGGGGACTGAGCTAGAATCTGTGCCCAACTGCATAACATGAACAAAAGTGGTACATAAATCCTCACTGCAAATCCTTTTTTCTTTACAGATTCTGGTACCATTAAAACCAGGTTTATTCTTACAAACCACCCTAATCTGCAAGCAGTTGCAAAATCCAATGTATTAGTTATAAAGAAGATTTTATTTCATCCAAGACTCATCAAGAAATTATAAATGTGACTTCCACAAAGTGTGTTTTATGAAAGCCACTTTTCAGAGCAGAAACACATTTTAATGTCAACTGAGTGGATGCTTTATGTTGTAGAAAAAACAGCTTAGTGTACCATCTGTTACTTTTAATAGCAAATGAAAAACATGAATTGTAGTTAATGCTGTTGATGTAAAATATAAGAGGGATGTTATAAAACTGCTCACTGACAGATATAAACATGTTTTGAAATATGAATGAGCTCAATAAATTCAATATGCAACTTTTACCAGCCAGCTGTTCTCAAAAGATAAGGCAGCAAAAGATTTTTAACAAACCCCATGCCAGGCAAATGCAAGCTCATTTCTCTGGCCCACATGATGATGGGAGAAGCATTTCCCATCCAAAGCACACATAGAGTGACAGTTTCATGCCATTTAACCCCTTCCATCTTGGGGGAAATAATTATATCTGTACAGAGCAACATGAGAAGTGGTATGAAAATGTCATCACACATATATGTATTTATCTATCTCTAGCTATCTGTATCTATGTCTACATTTATCTCTTTAGAAGAGACCCTGTGACAGATACTTTAACAAAGGTGTCCAGAAAAATCCAAATAGCACTTCTTCATTTTTTGCTCGACATATGATACTACAATAAGGTTAGTTATAGCATGGGTCTTGGCACTGTAAATGCTTATGTACTGGCACATGGCACACGATTAACAGCCCAGCCAATCAACATAACAGCTGCGCTTTCACAAGCTCAACATTGAATTATAGAGGAGTGAATCTCTCTTACAGCTTCCTCATTTTAAAACTGAACATTATACACCCTCTATATAATATGCATTTTCGATTCTTTGGATGATCAAGGTTATGATTTAGGAATTTTATTTATACTATTGTCAGTAACAATAGCCATGTTTCCTTTCTGCTAAATGGTATCTCATTGCTTCTAATATCTGTGAAATGTTCTTTCTCATCAGGCATGGTTCAAGAAAACAGACAAAAGTGTTCCTTGACAGAGAACAAGTCTCCAAAATCCTTTAAAATTTTAAAATTAAATCCTTTAAAACTCCAAACAGTATTTGGCCTTTTGGTGAGAAACTTTTGCTACTTTTGTTGATCCATTTAGAACACAAACTAGATTCTTTTTATCTTCACTAATCTGAAATAATAGAACATAAAAAAGATCACTTAATTGAAGACAATTATTTTTTAAAGAGTTTTCATATTTCATTGAAAACATGCAATTTATAAATCACCACAGGTTTTAATTCAATGTCCCTGTGTATTACTCAGCCATGATGAATTATACTTTAGTTAAATAGAGCTATACTAACTTCTGGCCCAATTACTTCTCTGCACAATGCTGAACATTGGTCAATAATAGGTGTAAGCTATCTGTTTGGGTCAATTGAGCACAAAATTACTATCAAAATTGTCAGAAACAAGTGGCAAGATCATCTCACAGAATCCAGAAACTGTGTAGTCTGATCTGGTGCCTTTGATTCCCTTTATAATATTTCCTGTTATAGTATTTTCTGTTGTTGTTTATTTAAACTTGTTTGAAAGTATGGGTGTAAATTGATAAATTAGGCCAATGGTGGTAGTAGTAGATTGACATGTGGCACTTGAATTTATTCCTCTGGGAGTAGGGTGTTAGGAGGTTTGTGAAAGTCTAGTGCACACAAATTTATTTAATTTCATCTACCTTACACATACCCTGCATTTTGAATGCTGAATCTAAACTGTAAATTTACATATATGAAGATTTTTATCTCAATAGAACTGTTCTTGAAACTCCAGTGTTCTCTTTTGATGTGGCAAGTGTGCTTTGTCCTGCTTTGTCTTATTTTCATAGAGCTTTCTACTTCTACAGTATTGATCAAATAGACATTTCCTTGACAGAATTCCAGGGAGCCCTGTAATGTCCTTGGCAGTTCCACCACTAATAAAATAGTTTATTTTCGGATGGCAAGGACTAACTTAATATCCTCGGTAGGAGGTATAACGAGAAAAGTAATAAAATGGTTTTCAATAACGTAGGTCAGCATTGCATGTTATAGCTCCATATCCACGGAAAGGCAGTCATAGAGACAATAGCTTCATATAATTAACAACAGGGAGATATATTGATGCACAAATGTCACATCTTAAATCCTGTCATCAGTAATGACAGTGGCCATACTCTGTTAACTCCTTTCAAGTTTTTATTACTGTAGATGATCACACTGAATCAAAAGGAAAATTGATAACTAACTTTAAAGGAAAACAACCTGCCCAGAATTCTATTAACATTACTTAGACTCCATGTTTAAATTCAGGTATATAGATTCCTTTCAGGAATCAAATTCAAGTACATAGATTCTTGTTGCTTTATATGACAAAAAATTTGCTCATGGTTTTTGAGATCTAAATCCATTTCTTTGCCTGATAACTGTGGAGGATTTAAAATTTCAGTACTACTCAGATACAATTTACTAAGTGCAAGTGAATATTCATTTGCTCAATAAGCTTTTAAAATCATACTGAGAGAGCTTTCCATAAATCCAGTTATCAGATTCACACAAGGTTTCCTTGGTCTTCTCTCCCAGCCACAGTGCTGGACCCAGACATGTATCTCACTAAAGCAGTAGTCATGACAAAGGCAACAGAGAGATTCTGTAACAAACTGCCTTAAATACGTATGCACACATATACATATTAAATTCTGCTGGGAAGTGATTCCTTAAAGCAAATAAAATCATCTTTCAGCTCTGAAAGAGGCTTTGGATTTACTGAACAATGCTATAAAGCAAAAAGATTTATTATTTTAATTACATAAGACAGTAGCAAATGTTTCTGATGCAAAACAAGTCCAGAAGTCAATGGTACTTGAATGAATAAATGGATTAGACTGTGGTCTGCTTGTTGGTTAATTTATACACCAGTAATACACTTTTATACTTCATATAGAGACATAGTCCTTTCTTCATCAAAGAAAAAATGTGATATTGTTCCACTAGTTAGCAGAAATTCCCAAAATTTAGAAAGAGTTGACTAATTAATTAAAAAAAAAAAAAAAAGACAAAAACAAGTTCAGGTAGGCTGACATAATAACATTGAAATTAATAGATTTCACTGATAGCACTGCTTTACTAGTTTGATTTAAAGTAACAAAATACTTCTTGTAGCTATTTTGAACACAGCAATTTTGACACTGCTCCCATACTCATATTCAGGAGTACTGAGCATACTGCATTTCCTTGATTTAATTTAATATCAACTCCAAGTAGTGCCAAGGATTGTCTTATTACTGCTTTTAATCTTCAAGTCAAACTCTACCCAGTTAGTTGCTCAGGATTTGCAAATCCTTGCATTTTCTGCTGTGGATCAGAGGCAAAAAATTGCCACAAACTATCTTAGGGATCTATAAATCAAATATATAATAACAGCCAGAGTCATGTTATTTGAAAAACATATGAAACCTCAAAAATATTTGACGTGTATTCATCCATTTCATAAAAATCTAGAAATATATTCTGTAATATTTTTTCTGTATGAGAAAGAAATATATATAAAGGTATCAAAAGCAGATGTTTGTAGATGTTTGTAGTGAGGAAGACATGAGCCTTAGCCCTCATTTTGTCTGTCATTAATAAAGGTTGTATTTAAAGCTGAGATAACAACCATTCTCTTCCATGAACTTTTTATTTCTTTTCAGCTTTAAATACAAATTACTTTTCTTATTTCTAAGCTTAAGATAATTATTATTAAGCTAAAAATTCTGTGGAGGTTCTGTTAGCATTCAGTGTGTTGCTGTTCCTGACCAGTTAAATGTCAAAACTCTAAAAATTTATAAAATAATGGCTCGGAGAGTATGGAATGAAACAACCATCTGGGAAAGTAAATAAATCAAATAAGCAGGAAACAACAAAAACACAACTAAGCAACCAAACTCCCCCAAAATGGGAAATTTTTGTTTTTGTCCATGCTACTCAGATTTAAGTAGGTCAGGACTTAGTTTTGGTAAAGACTTTTCAGAAGTTTGGGGTTTTTTTCCCAGATTTGTTTTACAGTTCTCAAAATCTGAAGTGTTCATGCCTAAGTGGAGTGTTGTGTGACAATTTGTGCTAGTTTGAAAACAAACCAGTGGGAGATCACAAGTCAGAATTATAATTTAATAGGAAAATTAAAATAAATGCAATAGTGCAAGAACACTGACAGAGTCAGGATACAACCTGACACCCTGTTAGTCCGGGTGGTGGTAGCAGACCAGATGAAGTGGTTCTGTTGAAGCGGTGATCCTGTAGAGGGGTCTGGTCTTCACCTGAGGGTCCAGTGGCAGCTCTTGTCCTCTAAGAATCCAGCAGGTAAGGGCTGCTTGTGCTGTTCCAAACACCGGATTATATCCAGTTGGGAATGCTTGGTTCCTCCCCCTGGGCAGAGCATCTCACAATGGGTTGATGTAATTTTGAGTCACGCGGTGGGTTCTTGATGGCCCATTAAACAGAGATAGCTCCATGGAGGGAATTATCAGGGATGAGTCATAGTAGGAGATAACAAACACTGTCCCACCTTCTTTAACAGCTTGCGAAGATGATAATAGAATACATACTATTAGTTACATCTTACACTGTAACCTAGGACACAACTGTTGAATTCATGTAAATTGGTCTGATGTGACCAGAAGTAACAGTCTAGAGGAAATCAACAGATTTTATAAGGTCAAAAAGTACAGAGGTAAATATTCCTTTAAAAACTCTTAGAACAGCCCATTTAGAATATTTATTAGAGATCCAATTATTTGATTTGTGTATATTTATCATGTTTCGCATTCCCCTCCATGTGGAGGGAAGGAAATACTTTAGGTCCATCACCTTCCACACACTTCTTCACACTTGACATTGGACAGAATGCAAATGAAGATGTCCCTCACCAGGACACGAGCCTAATGTGTGGAAAGGATTGGTTAATTTTTGCTCTCTTTCAGCAGAGCAACCCCAGTGAATGCTCTTCTTTGCTCTTTTGTGAGTTCTTCTGTGACTTCCAAAGAGAAGAGCTGCTCCACTCATCTGGATGCCTCCAAGCCCCGCATCAAGCCCTGCTAAGGGTGCCTGCCGATGAAAGTTGGATGTTGGATTTAAATTGCTGGACAGAGATATTTTCCTGATGCAGGACCTGGATCTGTTGTCTACAGTAGCTTTTCTTTTCTCTATTTACTCATCATAACATACTTTCCTACAAGAATGTCCTCTCCTTTCTCTGGGCAGGGTCTTTGTAACAGCACTGGAAACTAGACGTAGCCTTTAGTCAGGATCGGTTACAAATATTTTTTACTACAGCATTGCTACAGAAGTGCATTCCCCTAAATGCAACCATCACAGTATGGATAAGAAAATTTTTTTTTTTATTAGAACCAAGCAAGTCATACTGGCATGTTGAGTAAACCATGATTTTATGTAGATTCTGAGGTGTGTTGGATGCACAGACAGCAGGAGGGATAATGCTGCATTTATATCCCCCCAGCATTATAGAGCATATGCCTGCCCAGCTTGTCTGGTAGACACCAGTGGAGTTTTGCCCTTGACAGCTCCTGTTTATACAGATGGTTTTAAAAATGTTACGGGAAGAGAAAACAGCCTGCACTGTAGGAAGCACCTTACATAGGAGCCAAGACTTAACAAGGAAAACTATTTTCATCATTCTCTCCTGTTCATCTGGAAAATTTGAGCAAAATTTGACTGTTTGCCTTAAAACTAAATTTAAACTTATTTTTGTCTGTTATATTTACACATGTCAAGATCTTTTTAACATGATATTTTGAAGATCCCGTTTTAGCGATTTATTAGAGATCTGGTTATTTGACTTGTCCATATTAGTCGGGTTTTTCATTCCTCTCCAAGTGGATGGAAGGAAATAGTTTAGGTGGATGGTTTAGGTGAATCACCCTCCACATCTTTACCCCTGCCTTTGGATGGAGTGAATCACTCTCTAGAGAAGCTTATGCCTTCCTGCTGGCTGCAACGGATGCCGAGCAAAACCAGATATAGATAAACCATACGCAGGACCAGTGTTTCATTCCAGAATCATACTGAAGCTAGAGAAAAAAATCCCATCACTGTCAGCTGTTATTGGGCCTCCATCCTTTGTCATGTGAACTGACAGCTGTAGGACTGCTGCCACCAACCATACAACAATAATGTGCCACTGCAAAGTATGAATTTCTTTTAAAGGTACGGGTGGTGGGAATTCTGGTAGCTGGTTTTCCTGATCCAGAATATGATTCATTCTCATACACTCATAACAACAGTCCTGTCCCAGCTGTCTGCATTCATATTTGGCTAATTGCAAACCCCTACCCTCAAAACAAACAGAGCAATATAGAAGAGCTGTCAGTACCTTTTACCTTTCCATCTGCAGTGAATGTAAATACCTGGGATGAAATCTGAGCTTTGTGAGCCTTTTAGCATTGACTTCAACAAGACTGAGAGTGTGTCTCAGAAAAGCTCCCCATTCTGTGGGCTAAAAGCCTAAACTAAAAAAAAGTGTATGGAATAACAATAAAATATGTGCAAATAACTAGTTGCCCATCTTAAAATTCCTTTAACATCAGAACATGCTCACCTCCTCTGCAGTTCATGAAAACTGTTCATAGCACTTGTCTTGCCATTGCATTTAAGATGATGATAATATGACACCACAGTTTGCTGACAATATACTTATTTAACAACAACAATATGTAAGCCAATTATAACAAGAATAGACAGATACATGATCAGTGACTGAAACAGAAATTAAAAGAAAGAGTTTTCAGAAATTAATAGGACATGTCATTATCTTGGATAATGGAACAATAAAGACTTAAAATTTTTCTCATCTTTATAAATTCTCATGATAAAATTAAATACTTTAAAAAAACCCTTACAGTAAATTTGTAAACAGATAAAACTTCTATATTTGGAAAAGTTTTAAGGATTGTTGTTGCATGAATATCATAGAGTCATGTAAAAACACTATCACATTCATTAAATTATAGAAATCAGAAAAAAATTATGTCTAGACTTAGAATAGTCAACTTCAGACCATAAACCTTGAAACAATATTCAAAGAAAATTTTCCTTGTGTCAGTGATCAGCAGTGTACAACATTGAGGAGAACACAGCTGTTATCTAATGTTTAAAATATCTTTTTTTTTTTAATGTTACACATATTCTCCAAAAAATTTTTTGCTTGAGCAGGTTTCACAACAACACAACACAGTGACACAAACACCTATAAAGTGCAGTTTTGTGCAATCTATTCTATGAAGTCAACCTGCACTGATTAGAATTCATTTTTGAACCATAGTTCAGTCAACTTTAGACGAAATGCAATAATGACTCTGCTTTGGCAGTACTGTGATAAAAGCTCTACTGAAATAAAGGATTTTTTTTTCTTTGTTTTAAGTAGATTTTTAGGCACAGCGCCTGTAGTACTTGGAAGTAATTCACTTCATTAGGGAAGACTCTCTTAGCCCAGGGAAAATTATAATGAAAGAAATGTAAGAGGTTGTCATGTTAAAGACAGAGGTTTGTTTATTGGTGGAGGTAGCAAAGCCCTGTTCTGAAGAAAGAAGTAAAAGGTAACCAGACATCACTAGAGACACAATGTTTTCAATTTATGTACAGGCGTCTGGCCAGCAGCTGCTTCAGTGAAGGTACTGTATAGAATTGGAGTTGTGTCCCTACTGACAGTGTATTGAGAAACTATTGGGTACATTTGAGAGCCATTTAAATGCAAATATAATATGAGTTTGTCAGTGACTAAAAACAATCTTCCAGGCAATGGTGTTAGTAATTAGAAACCATCTGGTACCATGAAAGCTTACAATACTTTCAATATTTCCACAGGCCAAAAGGATGCAATTTATCTCCTATAACAACAGAAACACCTATGCTATATGTTAGTGCTCTGACAATTAATATGCAAAATCAGATCCATCTTGATGTTTTTCTTCTGGGGCAGTCCTGGAAAATAAATAAATGAGAAGTCTGGAAGAGAGAGTGCCATAAACTTCACAACGGAATTTTAAAGAGAACACATACAAAGAGATGAGTACCTGAAAAGATGAAGGAGCTGTGTTGAAAACTTTGCCTCCTTTTTACCTGATAAGGTTGTGAAAGACAAAGCAAAAGATGTTTGATAACTCATCTGTCAGATCTCCTTAAAAAATTATGCTCTGTATTTTCAGTGTGTGGTGTGTTGAAGTGGATTCAAAATAAACTAATTAAGGTAAATCCTTTCTCTTTTCTGGCCCTTAGAAGGGTGGGGTTTAGAATTTTCGTGCTTCAGAGATGAAAATGAAAATATTCTAGTCTATCCATCAAAACCTAAACTAACCTTCATCATCTTTGTTTCCAACCCAATATACTCTAGAGAAAGTATGGGCAAGTTATTCTCTATTAAAAACAAATCAATAACATCACATCTTCAGTCTTGATCTGAGAGATTAAGTGACAGTTGAATACTGACAAAAGATAATTTTAAATTTAAATTGGTAATTGCAGTATTTGCCTTCTTCAACACCATATTCGCATGACATTTACAATTGTCAACTTCACTTGGTAGTTTGCTCGACTTGAAAACAATACTGAACTTCAGCTCCAGAGTTTATTAGTTATAACCAGTTATTAAGGATATGGAAGAAAGCAAAATTAAGATATTTCATTTTGAGACTTTTAATAGCTAGAGAAAAAACAGGGGATGCCCACTGTAGCCACAAAAAATTGCACAATTAACTTGTTGAAACTGTTTTACACACAATGAAACTGTTGAAACATCCAGGTCTGTGTGTCTATCAAAGTAAAGAGGTGGTGGTTGATCCACAGTAGTTCTGATCTGAATAATGCAGGTTTCAAGGCTGAACAATCAACATCTGCAGACCATCTTAGAGCCTGTGTTTCTCAGACACAGCTGTGCTTCTCAGATTAAAAACTATAGAAACAGAAGCTGTTCCTAAACTTTATTCTTACATGTGCCAAAGTCATATCTCTATTTGCTGTTCTTATAATTCATGGAATATCTTCTTTCAAAAACTTTCCTCAAAAATAAAATATGGCAGAAGTACTGAAACTGAGCCATCAAAACAGTGAATAGGAAAGGTTTTGACTGTGTGTGAAGAGGGTGTTTGAGTGTCTGTATGTCTGTGTCTGTGTGTAGCACATTTCCACAGCTCAGTTGAGGAGCAGTATTATTTCTTTGTGTAGGTGAGTATGGCAATTGAGACTTTCTTTCAAGTTCTCAAGACACAGTATTCTCTATATACTAATAGTTTGGAATATATCAGCTCCGAGCAATGAAACTGATTTCCAAGGACATAAATCAATTTGAGACTCTCAACTGTGAATCAAAATGTTTTTTCTGTTTCTGGGTATAAATTGTCAGGTTAAGAGGTCTTGATATGCTTTTTCTTCTAACATGCATTGCTTCTACAAAATCAAAATTATCTCTCTCTAGTATTTATAAAAGATGCCACAACACATTAATGGATTGTTTTATACCTTTACTTTAATCATTACACACAGTATAAAAAATTCAAAACCACTTGCAAACGCCAATGCTTCGTTCAATATCCCTGTATGTAATAGCTACTTAAGTAACTAATTTCCATATCAGCATCCATTTGTTCTCTTTTTGTACATGAGAGGAATTATTTTCCTTTGTGCTTTTGACTTGCTGTAGTAGATAAACCTTAATCAATGAGACAAACCTATATAGATATTCAGTTCCCTACAGTTTTCAGTTCATTTTCTATGCCAGCTTGTTCATCAGCATGGTTTTCTAATGTTCAAATGTTTCACCTCTGTTCTCAGCTAATGCATACACATTATTTTGAAAAGAGAAACTAGCAATAAGATATTCCTAATATATTTGAAACAGTGATCATTTCATAGATAGCTACAGAATGAACATCACTTCAAAGATTCGAGTACAGCTCTTAGGTGGTCTGCAGACAATACAAATTTCTAGAGATAATACATAAATTTTCTGCAGATCACTGTCTGAACCAGAACAATATGCAATTTGCCATACTACAGTGTCATACTTGAATGAATTCTTGCATTTCATGTTTCTGTATTCTTTAAAAAAAAAACAAACCAAACCAAACCAAACCAAACCAGAAGTAAAGGAAAAAAGGGGATTTGTCTTAGGTAGACAGCTGAAAAGGAAGTCTAGTGACAGCCCTGTAATTTGGTCACTTTGAATTGCCACACTCTGTAAAAAAACATGCAGATTCTTTTTCAAGCTGAAGATGTAACTCATCATCTATAAAGTCCTTATTTCATAACATCACTCACTCACACAACTGATTCTCCAAATCCCCATTCATACTTTTCTTGCATGACTTTTCCTGCCAAATCTGTTGAAAGGTTTATAGTTTGTGCCCTTCACAGTCTGCTAGCTTATTTTTACTGAATTAAAATCTAATAACATAAATGACAGAAATAATTTCCTGAGTTTAAAGGAAAACAATTCCAAAATATTTTAGCAGTGTTATTATAGATTTTTTTCAAGAATATAAAGAGGCATATTATAAACATTCTCTTACAAGTTAGGAAAAGAGATTAATTACAGAAGGAAATATATTAACAGTTTTAATTAGTGTTATTGCTGAAGTCTAAGAACTAGCAATAAGAAAATAATAAAACAAAGTGAAGAGACTATATAAAATAAAAGAACAACTTTAACATTTATTAAGAAACTATACAATATAAGAGCAAATTTCAAAAACCAGTAGCCCAAAGTCACCCTCAAGACCATATCTATGATTTACATATAGGGATTTACAGTTTAATTTAATTATAATCTACTGTCATATCAATCTGACTTAGAGAATATAACTTTGGAAAATATAATGGTAAGCCTTTTCAGTGGTCAAAGAGAAATTTTGACCTATACAACATTTTAAACTGCAAAAATGGGGTCAAATAGGATCACATCAATCAAGGGTGACATGAACCATGACAAGAATCACCTAGTAATACACGGAACTTTTTATAAGAAAACAAATTATAGGGTGAAATAAATATCCCAATTACAATACGTTTTGATCATAAATTTCCCCTAAAATTTGTGTAAACTAACAAGATTAATGCATTTAATTTCAAATGGGAAAAGACATTTGTATTAAATATAAGAGTTCTTGAGGAGTTTCACTGTATAATTATATCTCCCAAACACATTTTTCAAGCAGGTCTGTTTCCATATAAGTTCTCTTTCAGTCAACCAGGAGACACTGTTTTAATGGAATTACTGTAAAGGTTGTAATTACCTCAGAAGCACCAACAATCTGTCCCATACTACTTGTTTATTAGTTTTGACAAAAAAAATATGCTAACTAAACATTGCAGATAACTCTTTCAGAGGTGCCACATAAACCAAAAATTTTCTTTCTATGCATCTCATTATGCCAAGGAAAGGAGGAACAAATTACTCTTTAAAAATGTCAGTTTTTGACAGAATTTTCTACAAGTGCAAGACAGCAATCACTTCAGGCTGTTGGCAAGAAATGGAAAATATGAACACCTTCACATAGAAGGAGGAAAAGGAGAAGAATGTATCAAGGGTGTCTGAATTTAGGATGTCCCTGAACATCTGGCAGAAATCTGTCAAGATCTTTCTTCTTCCCTTTGCAAATCAGTTGCCTTGGAGCTGTGAAAATTATGACTGGCAATGTCTAAGCCCTCTCCACTGCTACAATAAGGATTTCTGGAAGTCCAAAGGCTGTATCAACCATGTCACTATTGAACCTCCAGATTTTTGTTGGTCCTGATCACAATGTTTTAAGGTTCTCAGTTTGTATCAAGTGAGGATAGAGGCAAAAACAAATTATGTGCTCAAATACGTACATGTATTTTTGAGTTGATATATTTGTTTCTTTCATAATGATTATAGAGATAGAGGTAATTTTGGGACATAATTCATCAGATCAATGTTAAACAACTGCAGTGACATGAAAAGATTTCTGCTACAAAAGTGCTATCTGTAAAGGCAATTTTGAGCATCTCAGACATAGAGACAGTCCTGCAGATGGCCAAGTCAGAAGTCATGTAACTAATTAAGACTGAAGCCAAAAGCCCTGAAGCCATTGCTTAGCCTGTATTGTCAGGCATTCAGGATTTCAGACATTTACATGACCTAATTAGAACTATTTATTTGGAAAGTACAAGGGTTCAAGAGTTAGGGGAAGATTTATTTTTTTTCTAAAAACAACAACAACAACAACTAAACAGGAACTTTGCAACTCCCTTCTATTTCCTATTTTTTAAATAAATCCTTTAGTTTCCTTTAATTTTGTACCATATTGACATTTCTTTTATAGAAACTTGAAAATCATCACTCCTCATAGACAAATTGATGATTTTGTGTTAGTACTATCATAGTACAGTTTTTGTGACAGAAAGTAAAGTCCCTATTGACATCATTCCTTTTTAATTCTGAATGTCAGGAATTCACATACTAGAGTTCTGGGAGTTTTAAGCTTAAATAATCCCCTTTCCCTTGGAAACTAAGAAATACTCAGAAATGTATCAGCTTTGTTTCTCACAATTTAACAATTTATTTCATGGACATAAATCCCTACTTTCTAGATCAAATATTCTGAATCTGACCAGTAATGCTTAGACTTTAAAGGGCTTTCTTTGCTGTTAAGATAAACTCAGTGCTCCCCATGAGAAGTGAGTCACATACACAGCCATATTCATGGGTGAAGTGTGAGTATTATCGTCTTCGGTATCTTCTAAGATCTCAGAAAAGGATGCCACTTGCTTATCGCAGATTTTGCTGGGAGTTTATTCATTTTAGGAAGTAAAGGCCTGATCCAAACCCCGATGAAGTCAATGGAAAAAGTCTCCCATTGACTACAATGGGCTCTGGATCATGCCCTAAGTCCATTCTCCTCATTAATGCAGGATTAATGATAGGATGTCTTTCCAGTAGCCTGGAGTACTTAAGATCTCGGCAATTTCAGCTGAACAAGTTCACTTTAGCTTGCCATTCCATTTGGAATTTGAAAGGTGAAGTCAAGGTCTTTTTCAGCGACAAGAAAACTTTAAATGGAGGCATTTTCAGTTCCTGGTTATAGTCAATCCCACCAGTTCAGTGAAAATCCTTAGGCATCCTAATGAGAAAACAGCAAGAACAAGTGGAGCCAAAGAAATTTATGTTGCTCAGGACACACTTCAGAAATACAGTGTAGACTCTGGTTTGACCAATGAACAGATGCATGTTGATGCTTTTGGAGAGATCAGTCTAGAACCTGACTACGAAGGACAAATTAAAAGATTATAGCATAGTTAAATATATAAGGTTTTTGTTGTACTTCTTTTTAAATTAACAGATAAGGAAACAGGTGACATTTCTCAAAGTGTTTTCTCAGTTTGCACCAGAAAGCACCACCAGTTCATAAATAATGAAAAGTGGCAGAAAAATATTACAAACAGGAATAATACCTTTAAGTTCTCTGAAATTGCAGATGTGAATTGGGATTGTTATGCTAGCACAAACTTTGACAGACAGACAGTAAATGGATAGAATAAGTATAGTGTTATTAAATCAGATATAAAATATATCTGTATTAAGATCAGTCTTATATAAAATAAAAATCTGAAACAAACATAGTTTGGTATATTACTGTTTAAAAATTGTGTTTCTGATAAAGTACTGGATAGATCAGCCATTCCAAAAGATCTCTAGTGCTATTCACTACTCATATTTCATTAAATTGCCATTAGCATTATTCATTATTTTACCCTGATTATTCATATTGACAAGAATGGCTCAAAAGTTGAAGCATTTTTTCTAACCCAATTACTAATTGTTCTACTAAAAAATATCATCCAAATTGCCATGTACCTTATGATAAAGATATTTCTAAAGTTATATTCAAGGACTTAAAAAAATCAATGGAAGTTTGCTGTAATTTCAATAGTATTTGCTATTGGAAGGTCAGCACATTCATTGATCTATAAATGCTTGCAAACCTGCCACCATCCTCCCACAAAGCCAGTGAAACACATTCAAGTTTCACACTTTGAGTTTTACTTCTTTTTTACCAGAGACATTTCTGCAATACTGTTTGACCACGCACATTTAGTTTTAAACAACTTAAAAGCCTGCTGACAATTCTTATACTCATTAATTTTAGAGATAAAGGAAGCAGATCTTAAATCGCCTCATCAAAATATGGCAGGAATAGGTTTATTTTGCATATGTATAAATAAAAACTTGCTCATCCAAGGACTCTCCCAATATACAGAAAAACCTCATGTTTGGATCCATGATATGAATCACCATGGGCTCACGTATTTCTCTCCAAATTATCTTAATATTATAACAAAATGATATAGTTTGTACCTCTTTCTTTGCCTTGATGAATTAAAAAAAAAAGACAAAAGCACCTGATTACTTTGCTGCAAAATAAACATGTAATTTTTCAAATCTTGCCAGTTTCTGTCAAAGGAAAATTTGCTTGCACTACAGGATAACTTTAATGACATCTGAAACTCACATAGTCATGATCAACATCAAGGAACACCTGATTTGAGTCTAACATGTATTTCTTTTTCTCCTCCACCTAAAAATTCTGGCCAGATATACTACTTTACCTTAGAATATAGTATTTAGTAAGACAAAAGCTATCCCAATTGCAACTCTGTTGAACAACTCCAAGGAGTGCTTTCAGTTTAACTCAGTATCTTTTTTCCATCCCTTCATTCTTACTGAAATTCATTTTACTCAGCACTGCTTCATTCAAATCGTAGGCTGAAAGAGAAAATGAAAACATCCACCACCTGGATCAGGTGAAAAAAGGAGAAAATTCATGCAGTTTAAATGCTGTTGTCTGGAGCTAGTATAGACAAAATAGTTTCCCATCTATTTGTTTAAATAAAAGGCATTAATTTGCTTTCACGTGGTTTTCAATTTATCCATTTATCACTTTCAGATGAAAGGCATGGTTACAATCAGCAAGATCAATAGATATCAAAGCTCTTTAAGCAAGGTTTAGCAACTGCTTGCTTGACACATATATAGCTTGGCTACTAAAATTAGCCTGTGCCATTGGATTATAAATAATATCTTGATCTATGGTTCCCATTTGACTTAACTAAACAAATATTACATTCCTGCCCCTAGAGTCTTACAGTGACACTGGCCAGATTTCAAACCCTGGAAGCTGTCCAGGATGTACAGTGCATAGAAAAGACTGTACATTGATTTTCAGGCAAAAGAAAATAATATTAGTCAAGATGAAATGCTTTACTGGAGAGGGCTTCACAGCACAATGTATTGAAAAAGATTCTTCCTTGTCCTTACAACATCTAGAGCAAGGAACTTAAAATGTGCAGGAAAACACTCAAGCACCCTCCTCAGAGGGAAAAGTTAATGACATGATAACATCCAACATATTCTTTAAGCTAGTTTTAAAGTCAACAATTAAACAAAGTTATTCAGACATCAGATAGTTGTTTTCAGCAGTTTTAAGTCTTTCAATATACATGAGACAGACATTTCAGATCAGTCTGTAATATTCCTTAGAGACCTAGATAAATCAATAAACAAGGCCATAATGTATTTGGAAGACAGTTTTGTCATTAGAAAACCTTGTAAGCAGCCAGCAGTTTAATTCTTACAAGGAGTGGGAATTGCTGTCATGCCTCCAACACCCTACACCCTGTAATTTAGGTTTTTAAAATGAAAAAGTAGACTTAATGACATAACACACCATTAGAAATAATGTTTTATCTTCTCTACATCAGTAGATTGGGTAGGATTTCACTTTCTCCCCTTCTAGTCCCCTACTGTTATTAAAGCCAAGTAAAAATCTAAATTTTCCATAATTTCAGATGCTCTAGAAAGGCCTTCAGTTACCATCTTGCATATACCAATGTGCAGTGTGTACTTGCACAGAAGAGAGATAACTGGAATATTTTTGGCCTTGCACATAAGGCCCAAGTCAATAACTGTAGTGCAAAATCTTTGCTTAGACCAAAGTTATGATTTTCAAATATTTGCCTGAATGGAGGATAATACACCTTTTTTCAAGTATTAGCCAGGCAATACTACTGGTACATACACTGTCACCCAAGTATATGGTCACCAGAACAAATCTGAAGGAAAATCAAGCCAGAGTCACACAGATTCATAAATATTGTAAGTGACTTTCAAGATCACCTAGTCCAGCTATCAGCCTCACACCACCATAATCACCCCTAAACCATATCCCCAAGTGAGAAACCTGGGCTCCTCTTGAAGGCTTCCAGAGAGGGTGACTCCACAATCTCCCTGGGCAACTTATTTCAACACCTAACCACCATTCTCAGTGATAAATTTTTTTCTAACGTCTAATTTGAACCTTCCCTGGCACAACTTAAGGCCATTTCCTCACATCCTTTAGACTGAAATATGACAGAAGTGACTGACTCCCACCTCACTACAACCTCCTTTCAAGAAGTTGTAGAAAGCAATGAGGTCCCACCCTTCAGCCTCCTCATTCCCTTTCCCTTCTTCTCTCCACCACTCAAATAGCTTCCTTCTTTGTACAAGTATATACCAGAATTCAAGAACATTTTAGAGGTGCCTCTTTGCCCACATCTCCTGCTTCAAGCTTTTATCTGAATCTGTAGTCCCTGATATCACATTCCTTTCACCTGTATTGTCAGACATAGCAACTAATGCTACAAACTGGATCTAAAGGCCTTATTTTCAGTTGTCCCTGTTGTAAGAACTGATCTGACAGATTTAAAAAGAATGAATGGATATAAACTTAATGAGACTTCAGAAATTAATCCAGCTATCAGTAATATTAATCTTGTTTTCACAATGGACATTTTGTGAAATATAAAGGAGATTTATTTTCTCTGGAGAGTCTGATGAGCTAGGATTTTTAATGATCAAATACATTCTTTTCCTTTTTTTCTCTTTTTTAAATTAAAAGAGGAGATAGAGTGTATGTTTGCTCTCATACCCCTTATTCATCATCTCATTTCCCAACTCATACTCAGGCAAGCATATTTGGTAGATTAGGCCTCCACTAGAAAAAAAAGTTCCTGTTTTTTCTCTCTTTAGAAACCATCAAAACTAAAGCATATCCTGAAAAGTTTTAAAATAAAACATCCCCCCTTCACCTACACACAAAGGAACTCTTAATTAAAACTTACTGAAGGACAGAAGAAAAAGCAATAACACAATATCAAAGAACATGTGGATGAGAAGGAAGCATTCACCCCGAGATATTTAATATTTTAATTGGTTATCTGGAAGAAATAAGAAACTGTATCTTATGAGTCTGACTCTAACGTTATTAGTTAGTGGCAAAAAGCCCAGTGAGTTCAATGGGGCCAAGATGAAGCTCTAATTGAATTAGAAACTGACTTCAGATACAATGTTACCTTCTTCCCTTCATCTTCCCATTTTAGCAAAAAGAAATAAGAAAGATTTATTGAAATCCGTCACAGAGGCAGGTAATTGAGTTTGTTTTGACCTGGATCAAAACAAATAAGTATTCATGAGGAGAGTAGTTTTGACTATAAATTCATTGAAATAACAATACTGGACATTGAGATTTCCAACAGAAACTGACTATCTTCCAGAAGTGTTTAAAACCTGTCCTGCACTAAAATCTGAGGTGTCTCAAAACCTTGGTGACAAGGTAGCTCTGTTTGAACACAATAAATACTGAACTTTTCCCTGAAAAATAAGTGAAAATGAAAAATTATTTGATAGAAAAAGACCCTTGTCCTTATAATCCCCTCTGCCAGTAAGTCAGCACTTACTGTAAATTCAGATAAGGTGTAAGTTCACATAAGGAGGGGTTGACAAAAGAAAACTTCTCTCCTTTTCACTGGTTGCAAGATGACTTATCAGTTGTTACTGGTGAAGGAGCAGCAATAATACACTAAGACAAGACCTCCATTTCCCTTTTCCAACACCACCTGAGGGTCTTTTTTCCTCCAGAACTGCTACTGATTACTGCCACCTGTGTGACCTTAGTCATCTGTGAGAGTGGCTGAGCTGAGAGGAAGGGAATCTGCTATCTAAGGCATTTGTGAAGCATCTCTTCTTCTGTAGGGATTTTCTTCCAGCCCATAGAAGCAGGAGCTTCCAAATTCTACTGGAATAGCAGAACTGAAACATGGAAAGACAGAAAGCACTATCAGAGCCTGCCTTCAACTGGATGGTCTCTCAGATGCTGTTACCTGAAGCTGTGAATTCAACTCAATGGAAATAATTCTAAACTAATTGCCTGCAAGTGCAACACTCTAACCGTTCTTGCATTAAATTACTCTTGTGAGAATTATTCCCTTTCTTTTTAAAGACAGATGTTCATTAGATCAATAGGGAAAGTGAAAGAAGAGGAGTAAGGAGGATTCCCTTTCCTTGACCCACTGGTTAGTGTGGGAGACAGAGGAGTAGAAACTCCTGCAATTAAATGAGGTTTTGATTTACAACCCTGGAAGAAACTAGGTCTGGCTTAATAGAAAGAGATTTATAGATCTTAAGCAAAAGGATTACAAGCCTGTGTTCCTGTAAGTAAAAATGTACACTGGGTGTTCTGGTAGAGGGTTTTAAATATAATAGTGTGATTTTATACAGTTGAAGTTAAGAATGTAGATGGTATAAGAGAGACATCTCTGTGTACGTGACATGAGAAGTTATTGGTCAAGACACAGCTGCATTGCAGTGAGAAGTGCCACAGGTGATAGGTCATATATCTAAAACAAAGTGTCGTTTTAAGTGCCTATTGGATTAGAAAGTTATAAATTACCATGTAACTCTAAGTCTTGTGACTCGCCATTATTCGGAGGTGTTGTAAAATCTCACGCCTCGGCTGATGCGTTTTGTTGTTTTAAACAATAAATTCGTGTAATCGCATAGTCCCATCTCTTGAACTTATTTCTTCCGACGAGTGAACACGCAGGAAATTCGACATTACAGGCCATTCTCTTTCATGTGGAAGGCTAAGTTTGAAACCTCCCAGATCAGTTTCAGAAAGAGTTTCATGAAAACTAATGCAGATGAGCAATCACCTTTTAATAAATTAGAAGAATGTCAGACAGCCGTAACCTGCCTCTCATGTTCTTTTTGATGGCAGCAAAGAAGCACTTTTACAGAAGTGGGACTTTATTTACAGTACTTTGGTTTCTGATGAGTTAAGAAGTCTAAAAAAACTCTTGAAGTTTTTCAGCTGAGGCGGTTTCCTTCCCTACTCTCCGTGAAGTGGCGCAGGCTGGGGAAATGACAAGTACCCATCTTTCCTCTGGTTTCTGTTGTGC